>NC_082704.1:95319497-95619497 GCF_949987515.2 Delphinus delphis
CTGCTTCTGTAGCGATGTTACTATTTTCTTCTTTTAAGCCACTGATGTGGTTTTTGTGGATTTATGTCTTTTACATACTTTCCAAAGTTGAACTATTCTTGATTCCCGAGAGAAACTTTATTCGAATCCAATGCAAAAAAACCCTCACAAAACTACAGAAATTAGTCAGAAAAAAGTTTCAATATGCACATAATTTGACTCCTCAAAGAAGTTCAAAACAATTCAACAAAACAAATATTCAAAAATATTATTTAAGAAAATGCTCCTGAAATAAAGGAAGATTTGAATATACATTTGAATACCAACTTCATGTACCTGATGAAAATGATCCAGGATAATAAATCTCAAGACATATCCTGGTAAAATCATTGAACTTTTGAAGGTATTTTTTTAATATATATATTTTATTTATTTATTTTAATTTTATTTTGGCTGCACCAGGTCTTAGTTGTGCCATGCGGGATCTTCCTTGCGGCATGTGGGATCTTTAGTTGCAGCATGTGGACTTCTTAGTTGCGGCATGCGGGATCTTTTAGTTGTGGCATGTGGGCTTCTTAGTTGCGGCATGTGGACTCTTACTTGCAGCATGCATGTGGGATCTGGTTCCCCAACCAGGGATCGAACCCAGGCCCCTGCCTTGGAAGCATGGAGTCTTACCCAATGGACCACCAGGGAAGTCCCAAAATCACTGAACGTTTAAGATGAAGAAATAATTCTATGGCCATCCAGGTAAAATGCAAAGGTAAAGGAAACTGGGTTGGTATTAGATCTTTTTCAATAGCACCATTAAATAACAGAAGACATTGAAGTAAGACTACAAGATAGTTCTTAAAAAAAGTTTGAAACAATGATTTTGTATCCAAGCAAGCTGTCCTTTAAGAGTTTAAAACATTCAGTAATAGAGGGGTGGAATAGGGAGGGTGGGAGGGAGGGAGATGCAAGAGGGAAAAGATATGGGGACATATGTATATGTGTGACTGATTCACTTTGTTATAAAGCAGCCGCTGACACACCATTGTAAAGCAATTATACTCAAATAAAGATGTTAAAAAATAAATAAATAAATAAAACATTCAGTAACCAGGGTGATATCATTTTCATGTGCCTTTCCTAGAGAATGAGCTTTAGTCAACTAGTGATGATTAGGAAAACTTTTGGCAAAAAGACTGCAAATAAACATAAGTAACTATATATTTAAGATAAAATAATGGCTTGAAACAGCATGTCAGAGTATGATTTAAATATTATATGTTCTGAAATTATATATATTACAAATAACAAAAAAAGAGATAGAAAGGAGGAGAAACACAGGAAGTAGAATAAGCTTACAGATGACCTCATGTGTATGAGCTGTAAATCAGATACATTAGGCTGATAAATCAAATAAGGTATACATAGCCTCAGGAGAATCACAGGATTCTACAATAGAACATCTGGCAGTTACTAATATATTAAAGGAATTAATTGTAGGTATTCACCAATGTGGTTTCTGAAAAATACAAATCTGAAGCAGTGATTTTTTTTTTTTTTTTTTTGCGGTACGCGGGCCTCTCACTGTTGTGGCCTCTCCCGTTGCGGAGCACAGGCTCCAGACGCGCAGGCGCAACGGCCATGGTTCACGGGCCCAGCTGCTCCGTGGCATGTGGGATCCTCCCGGACTGGGGCGCGAACCCATGTCCCCTGCATCGGCAGGCGGACTCTCAACCACTGCGCCACCAGGGAAGCCCAGAAGCAGTGATTTTTAAATAAAAAAAAAAAAAAAAAAATCACAGGTAAAAATCTGGACGATCATTTGCTAATATGGCTTTTCCACTACTTATGTGATTTTAGGTAAGGAACCTATTCTTCAGCTTTCAAGAAGTGATTCATTAGGCGAATGAAGGGGTGGATTTTTGCTCTCCTAGTCTGATTTGAAGGAAAAAGCAAATGTTTTCAACCAGTCAGCCCTGTGTTAAAATATTCTCTCTTCCACTTATTATCTATGACTTGGGAAAGTAGCTTAAAATGGCTGAGACTTATTCTTCACATGTACAATGGAAAGATGGGCATTATCTGCTAGCTGCCCACCTGGGATCTATTTTTCGCTCTTCTTTACTAACATAACAAGGATGTTGTCCAGGCAACGTGTTCAGCTAAAATACTTGTTTCTTCTGCCTCCCTTCCCATGAGAGATGCCCTTTCACACAGTTGTAGTCAATCACTATTATAAAATACTCTTCCCTTCATTACCTTATTTTCATACCAAAGAAAGATAATTTTTTTTTTTTTTTTTTTTTTGCGGTACGCGGGCCTCTCACTGTTGTGGCCTCTCCCGTTGTGGAGCACAGGCTCCGGACGCGCAGGATCAGCGGCCATGGCTCACGGGCCCAGCCGCTCCGCGGCATGTGGGATCTTCCCAGACCGGGCCCGAACCCGTGTCCCCTGCATCGGCAGGCAGACTCTCAACCACTGCGCCACCAGGGAAGCCCAAAGATAAATTATTTTAAAGCAACATCTATTATCTTCTTTCTTGCTCTCTGGGCTTTGTCTGGAGCTTTATTGTTTGAGGACACGTTTACTAAGGTTTCCAAGTTGTTTTCCAAAATGCTGTAGCATCTGCAACAGAATGGGCTACACCTGAGTAATATTTATCTCAAGTTATTGCTGTTTAAATTGAAAGTGGCTTTTCACTCCCTCACGATTAGCCATATCCAAATAAATCTCAAAGAAAGGTCATCGAGCTTTCTAACCCAAAGAATCTTTTCACCTCCCCTGTTATTAGCATTAAACTTTCCTAAAAGGAAGGAGGATAGCAAGTTCCTTTAGAACACCTATTAATCACACCACCGTGTCTGTGCCCTGGGAGGATGACCTCAATGCATTATATCAATTGGGTCCCTTTGAGTTCTGGCTTCTGGTTGGGTTTAGGCAAAGTGAGATACCAACAGGAGATCAGGATACACATTCTTTCAGGCTCCTGTCTCTTGGGTCAGGATTTTGTACGGTCTGCTTTCTTTTCCCAAGGACTTGAGTTTCTAACGGCGTGGCTCTCACCTCCAACTATCAGTTCTCTTGGCGTTCCAGTGGCTGACTTCCCCTGCTTCTTCACACCTAGCTGCTACTTGTGATCCACTATTACAGCAATGGCACCTTCACCAAACCCTATCAGTTCCCCTTAACTCTGCCTTTCACTCAACCTCAATTACCACTTTCTGAATGTGGCATTTACTTCAGGCCACAAAACTGACCTACACCGCCCTACATAACACAGTGCTTACCCATAATCAGTGCTTAACAGATGCTTCTTGCTATTATTATTTTTATATGGACAATGTGGTTAATACATCTAAATTCGATTTTGTCCAATTTCAAGCCAGGGTGTTTTTCATCTCAGGGTATTTCCGGCAATGGAGAATTTCTAGTCATTACCAGTCTTCACAAAACTTCAGCTTAAGGAGTACAATGTGATGATTAGAGGGGCCAACACATATGGATGTATTTCCAAAAGTTCAAAGCTTGGAACTGAAAAACAGTTTAAAAATCTCATCCATTATGAACTCTAAGGGTCAATGTTTTTGTCATTTTTAAAGAATCTGTCAAAACTATTTTTGCTAAGAGTATTTGTCTAGTTGGCTGAAGTCTGGAATTCTCTGCATTTTCATTTTATTAGTTTTAGGGACATATTTACTGTTATTTGGCTTTGAGTTTCTAAGACCTATGTCTATATGCTTCTCCTTGTAATTATCACAGCACCCTCTTCCTCTTGTTAGTTATTTTCCATGTGCCTAATATTTACTGATAAGTTTCTGATCTCTTTGAAAGTAGGGATCATAAATTTTACATTTTATTTCATCCACAGTTCTTAGTGCAGTATTTGACCCATGGCAGGAGAGTGATATTTATTGAAATAATAATTAAGTGTACAATATCACATTTATGGGATAAGACTGTATGTGTGCAGGTGCGTCTACAAAATGTTCAGGCGATAATAAAAGATTAGGTGATTCAATAATAAAGTACTACACAGTGTGGTACAGAGTTCACTGAGAGAATGTTTCATGGGAGTTAGAATAGCCAAAGAGTCATTAAACCATCTAAGGAAATAAAAGCTTAACCTTGAGCTGCACCCTGAAGTTTGTAGGAGATCTGGCTAAGAGAAGAGGCAGGGACTGACATATAACTGCCTGAAAATGGTGGTTCCAGGTGAGTCATACGTAATGAAAAAAGTGTGGAGACAAGTAGCAATGAATAGGGACTTCCCTGGTGGTCCAGTGGGTAAGACTCCGTGCTCCCAGTGCAGGGGGCCCGGGTCTGATCCCTGGTCAGGGAACTAGATCCCACATGCATGCCGCAACCAGAAGCCCACGTGCCTCAACGAAGATCCCGCATGCCGCAACTAAGACCTGGCGCAGCCTAAATAAATATTTTTTAAAAAAAATAGCAATGAATAAAAGATGTGGGACTGAAGAGGAGAGAGAGTCGAGTAAATGAATGTTGTTAGGGTTTGGAGAGTTCAAAGAGCCTGGGGAGTCTGGGCTTGGTCTCCTAAGGGACTGGAAACCACTGTAAGTGTGGGGGACAGGATGGCTGGGGTGTAGTTGTCTTGCCCCTTGATGGGAGGGCTGTAGGGCTGGGAGGCCAGAGAGGACATAATAAACTTAAGATAATACAGGCTGCACGGTCTCTTTTTCCTTCGAGTCCAAATGAATCAGAAAGAAGTTCTTCATGTCTGCCTTCTCATTATGGGCACTGGGGCATAAACCAGGCTGTGGACCAGGTTTGGAGTCTAGAAACTCTGTGGGGAAGTGGAGACAGTTCGAACTAGCCTTCAGTCTCTACTACTTTGGAAACGCCTGTCTTCTAAATCCCCACAATCCACAACTCTCTGTGGACAGAGACTTCTACAGAGAATCATCTTTTAACAAAAGAAAACCGTTCAGGGACTTCCCTGGTGGTCCAGTGGGTAAGACTCTGTGCTCCCAATGCAGGGGGCCCGGGTTCGATCCCTAGTCAGAGAACTAGATTCCGCATGCACGCTGCAACTAAGAGTCCGCATGCCGCAACTAAAGATCCCACATGCCGCAACTAAGGATCCTGCATGCTGCAACTAAAACCCAGTGTAGCCTAAATAAATAAATGAATATCAGTTACAATTGATAAAAAGAGAAAACTCTTTATTATTTTGAGAGAGGCACAGGGAGATTGTCTTTTGCCCAAATACATATCTCTACTTTATTTTAATCAAATGCACGAAATGTGGTGAGACAGTTGCACAGAGGAAAGTGGCAGTGTTAAAATCATGATTTTTTCTTTCCCTCGATCAACCCCATCTTATGAGTAATGTGAGCCTGACTAAATGGCAAACACGTTCTCTTGCTCGAGAGGACCAAGAGCATCACACATCTTGAATAGGAGCACAAGTTGTAGAGCAAGATATGCCACGGTGAGGGTGGGTGACATTACGGAAATAGAAAGTAGCAGTTATCTGCGTGGGCTTGCCACCCTAGCAAGATGTGATTGCCCTTCTTTCTGTCCTGCCTACTCCCAGATTTTCACACAATTTCCACTGCACTCGCCAAGCTCAACTCCTAAGTCAGGCCCAAGATATTCTATTACTAAACTGTTTTCCGAACAACAGCATAACCACCTGCATGCTACAATGCTGCCTGTGCTGCTGTCTGGCTGATGGGAGCCAATAAACAGCCCAAGCACCTGTGTTTCCACAGTCGTGAGGCAGGAGAACGACAGTATTTCCTAGGGGAAGAGAATAAAGGCAGAGGTGTCACCAATCCAGCTGTGAGTGAGGTTAAGTCCAGGAAAGGAGCCTTCTAGGGCCGCGCGGAGACCCATCTCTAAGGATCTCTGAGATCAGGAAGTCCCCTCATTCCAATTCGCAGCGATATCTGGTGACAGAAGTTTCTCGCATTCAGGCAGTTGAGGGAACAGTCAGCCAGACGATATGGGAATGCTCGCAACGAGACACCGGCTGCCGAGATAACGCCCAGCTGTGATTTTTATTTCTCTCTGTTTGGATAACATGACTCATTCTTACTGCCTTCACTGAGAGAGACTGCCAAAGAAACGGCCAGTTTGGAAGAACACACACTGAAAAATCAACATCCCCGACTCATCTTGAGATCATGGCAGCCAACGGGAACGTATTTCCAAAGAGCCAGAATAAAACAGCAGCAAGTCGAGGAGAGATGTGGTCTTGCCAGACTGTGGCATCATCTCACACAAACACACAGAACTGAGAGGATGAGGGCGGGCATGAGACTTTCACCGCAATATTATGGATTTCTTGGAAATATCAAATGTCAAGCACAACACGGTCCCCACTGCAGCCACCGATCTTTCAGTAACTTCCGTTTATTCCTATTTCCCTCCTCTGTTCATTTTCCACTTGCACAAAATAAAAAGATGCCAAATTGGTTTCATTTTTAAATCCTAATATTAGTCAATATATATGCCCCTCAGGAAATGGGTTTGGCTCATAAATGCAGAGCCTTGCTCATTTTTCCTCTTAATGTGGATGTGATTACTCAAAATGCAGTGTTCTTATTGTTATATTTCTGATAAAACTGTGATTATTACATAGTTGATTTTAGCAACAGAGTTTTCTACTTTTTTAATATTTCATTTCTGGGAAACCAAAGATTTTAGTAGACTGGATTCTGTGCAGAATTGAGGCAGAGACGGATGAAAAATTCAGGATTTGCAATGATAATTCACCTCATGAATTTCATCTACTTCTAAAGCATATCCAATAGCAATAATGTAGAGGATTTCTACACAAAAACCTGGCTACTTACATTTTATCTCTAATATGAGCAAAATGGTACAGGAGCCTTAGCTTAGCATACCTTTTCACCATTTCTTTCTTTCTTTTTTTTTTTGCATGAACCTCTCCGACTCCAACCCCACCACTATTCATGTTTCAAACGTTATTTTCCTAGATTCGACATAACTTCTAATTGTTCAACATATGTCAACAATGTCATGCTTTCTACCATGGAAAGCCTTCTTCCCTGATTTTTCCTACAGGAAAAAAATGGAAAAGAAAAAATAAAATTGTCATATCAACGTCATGTGATATTTGTCTTTCTCTGTCCGACTTACTTCACTTAGTATGATAATCTCTAGGTCCATCTATGTTGTTGCAAAAGGCATTATTTCATTATTTTCTGCCTTTTTTAAACGAAGTACCAGAAAATTTTAAACTACATATGAGGTTCATATTATATTTCTATTGGACAGTGCTAGTACAGACTATTAACTACAGTTGTTCTTCTAGGTAACTGCTTTGCAATGAGAAAGCCAGTTCATGTGAGATCAGGTGATTTTAAGGAGTTACTAGTGGGTAAATCCAAAGCCTTCTGTCAGCCCTGGTACTAGTTCCTTTTCAGCCTCTTTGCAACAGTAGAGATGAAGGATTTATTCAAAAATAATGTGTGGAGCACCTGCTGTTTGCAAAGTGCTGCATCAGGTACTGTGAAAAGACACTGTTATTTCATAGCCCAGATGCTCATGGAAGTTAAAATCTAGCAGAGGTGGTAAATAATTGCAGCAATAATTATTCAATTACAGTTGTGACGAGCTACAAAGGAAATGCACAGGATTATTGCATTTAGGGGTAGAGGGGTGACTGGATAAAAGGGCCAAGTATAATTTTCCAGGTAACGTGGTATTTAAGCAGCACGGTGTAGTGTGTTATATGTGTGTATATGGTAGTTAATGTTAGAGATGTGTATCTTGGATTGCAACCCTGTTCCTGCTATTTTTAAGCAGCATGTTCTTAGGAAACTTACTTATAAACTTTCAGAGTTTTCACTTTTCTCATCAATAAAACAGGGATAATTATATCTACCTTATAGGCCTAATGTAAGGGAAAAACGAGATACGATATGATAAACAACTCGCATGGTGTTTCGTACATTAGGCACTCATCAAAGTTAATGCCCACCTTTCATCTTTGCTTTCCATGCTTCTGGCCCTGTGCCTCGTTTCTTATTTTACAGTCTCCTTGCCAACTATGATATCAGTCATCTCTATGTTGATGAAACTTAAATCAACATCCTCAAGTTTGTTTCTAATTCAACCAACAAACCCAAAAGTCTGACAGACATAACCAGATAAAGGAACCATATTATACATGTATTTCGAAAAGTACAGGTTTGTTAGTGACCGATTATTTCAGCTTTTGTATATCTGAAAAAGTATTTTGTCTTTGTTTTTGAAAGATGTTTTTGCTGGCAACAGAATTTTAGGTTTACAGTCTTTCTTCCTCAGTGCTTTCTTCTCACTTTTATGTTCCCAACATGATATGTGTTGTCATCCCTAAATTTATAACTTTACGTAACACGTCTTTTTTCCATGGCTGCTTATAAGTCTTTCTCTTTATCACTGGTGTTGAGCAATTTGATTATGATGTATATTGGTGTAGCATAAGGATAAGGATACCCTGAAGATATTGTGGGTTTGGCTTCAGACCACTGCAATAAAGCAACTATAACAATAAAGCGAGTCACACAAATTTTTTGGTTTCCCAGGGCATATAAAAATTACATTTACATTATACTGCAGTGTATTAAGTATGAAATAGTATTATGTCTATTAAAATGTACATGCCTTATTGCTAAGAAATGCTAACCATCATCTGAGCCTTCAGCAAGTCATAATCTTTTTACAACAGTAACATCAAAGGTCAATGATCACAGATCACCATGACAAATATAATAATAATGAAAAAGTTTAAAAAATTCCAAGAAGCTAATAGCTTTTACTAAGTTTGAATACAAAGTTTATCATGACAACAAAATACTACTAAGATAACTACTACTGTTCCCAACCATGTCCCATACGACCCCCTCCCCCTGAAAAAAAATTTTTTTTTTTTTTTCAGAGACAGGGGGATTGAATGAAAAAAAAAGTAATGTGTTCCATTTAAAATTTTGGTATATGGCATTTTCTAACTTAGGAAGCCACAATGTTCTTGGCCATTGTGACATTGGCTAGCATTAACTGTAAGTTTCGTGCTTCCAAATCACTTTTGTTTTTAAGAATTTCTTGATACTCTTATAGCCTGCCTTCAATTTTGATCCTTTATTCTTTCTATTTGTCAGGTGCACAGGACTACCTTTTTTAAGCCTTGTGTCTTGTCACCAACCATTCCTACTTGGTGGCCATGTACTTGGGGAAAAGGCCGCATGATCTTTCTGGCTCCACTCAATGCCTAAAGATACCCTGCTTCCTTTGCTTGCATCCCACAAACTATTTCCCTCATCCTATACACTGCAGCAAATCTCTCCTTAGTTGATGAGATTATGTTTATCTCCCTGTAAACCCTACCTATACTGAATGGTCTGTCATTGTCTTTGCCTTTAAAATCCTTCCTCTTCCTCTCTTTGAACAATGATGGGGCTAAGTTATACCCAAAACTCACCCTACAAGCTATTTCCTCAGTACCTTGAAGAAAACACCAAACAAAAATACCATTTTAAAAGAGGTGTATTTTTTTTTCTTTTAGAATGTAAGCTCCTCGAGAGCAGGGACAAGGCTTTCTGTATGTTCTACTGTGCCTAGTACACTGTAAATGCTCAATAAATACTGATGATGGGGGGAAAAAAATTGCAAGAATTACCAAAATGTGACAGAGAGACATGAAGTGCGCAAATGCTGTTGGAAAAATGTTGCCAATAGACTTGCTTGACACAGCGTTACCACAAACCTTCTATTTGTAAAAACCATAATATCTACGAAGTGCAATAAAATGAGGTACACCTGTACTTTATGTTTCTTTTGCTTCAATTTTGTTGAGTTTCTTGGATCTATGAGTTTATCGTTTTCACCAAATTTGGAAAATTTTTGGTCATTTCAACAAAAGTAAGTAGCTTATGTAGAATTTCCTGTTTGATAAAAGGGATATTTCAAATCAAGTGGTGAAGCTGATGGCAACACAAAGAGGTATTTTTTTTTACCTTTTAATTTATATGAGTTCCCCTTTTCTTCAATAAAATGGTATCACTTATGTAATTTAAATAAGAAAGAAAAACAAAAAAGACAGAAAACAAAAGAAAACAAATACTCTGGAATTTGTCAACATAATACAGGCACACCTTGGAGACACTGTGGGTTCAGTTCCAAACTACTGCAATAAAGCTAAAATTGCAATAAAGCTAGTCAGAGAATTTGTTGGTTTCCCAGTGCATATAAGTTATGTTTACATTATACAGTACTCTATTAAGTTTGCAATAGCATTACATCTAAAAATACATACCTTAAAAAAAAAATACATACCTTAATTGAAAAATACTTTATTGCTAAAAAATGGAACCATCATCTGATAACACAGGGTTGCCACAAATTTTCAATTTGTAAAAAACATAGTATCTGAAAGCACAATAAAGTGCAATAAGACGACGTATGCCTCTAAGTGAAAAGATGTTCATTATAGTGCATAATGTCTCATTTTTTGACACTCTCCTCAAGAAAAAAAAAGTCGTATTTTTGTAGTTCAAGGAGTAAGTGCTCTTGGATAACTATGTTGTTTAATCTGGTATTTTGAATTATGCAATTGTCTAAATTTACTTCTATATTGAATGTTGGAAACTTGTGGCCCACAAAATGTTAAGTCATAATTGAATGCATTTTAGCCTAATTTGTCAGTGTGCTTTGCCCTCACTCTGCATTTTGTTTTCTCATGGCACAACTTTAAAAAATTTATCATACAATTTCCAATCTTCGATATTCTTTTTAAGCTTCCTCAAATTCTTTCTAGAACAACATGTTGTATAAATATTCAAATTAATACACAAAACGTGATTAAGTGTTTAGTTCTGTTAAATAGTATTATACATGGATACACCCTATCTATACCTGTCAAAGGGCCTAGAATATTCATGGCAAATGGTCAAGTTACACTCTTGCAAAATAGAACAATTTTTACTTTTTAACTAATTTCTTAAATTTCAACAAATCACTTCCCTTCATATTACAGAAACAATACACAAAGCAGGTGGGCATTATTGTCAATTTCACATTCTTTTACATGAATTACATTTCAGTGTCTCTGTTAGAGACTTGAGATTTGTCCTAATCCATACATGATGATAGGGAAACATGCTAACTTCAGCAGGAATATTTTCACAAATCATCTCTAAGGGCTACTACCCCTATATATGTCCCAATGTTTCCACTATCTCTTCCTGATTAACAATCTGATCCATATTAAGTGGTGTAAAATAAGAACAATTTCTAATTAACATTTCTTTACAGTTCTAGGGGTTGACTAAGCTCAGCTTGGTGGATTTCACTTGGAGTCTCTCATCATGTTGCACTCGAACAATGCCTAGAGCTGGAACCACCTCTGAGCCTTCCTTACTCGCATGCCTGGTGATTGATGTTGGCTGTTGGTTGGGACCTCAGCAGGGGCTAACAACAGAAACACCTACACATGGCCTCTCTATGTGGACTGGGCTTCCATCCACCGTATCAGCTTTGTTCCAAAGGCAAGTGTCCTAACAGAGCCGGTCAGAAGCCCTGCTGCCTTTTCTAAACTAGCCTCAGAAGTTATACACCATCACTCTAGCTATGTTCTCTTTAGTAGCCACTGTTAACTAAGGCCAGTCCATATTTAAAAGGAGGCGAGGTGGGAAATTAGACTTCACTTCTTGGTGGGAAGAGTGTCAAATAATTTTCAGGTATGCTTTAAAACCAGACACTCATCTTGCCTCTGTGACATTGAGACTTACTAGTATCAATTTGGGATGACTACCTTTCTCTTTCTAAGGGTTCCTCCATTCCTTACTAGGCTTCTTCAAAGTTTATGTCCTTCATAACTTCATCACTACACAGCATACAGCATAATTACCTACAACTCCCTATCTGTTGTCATTGTGCTTTGTCCTAAGACAACATTGCTGCATTCTGTCTTAACTTTCTTGAGCTTCAGGGGACAATGGGCTGTGCCCAGATTAGTAAGAGCTATCACTCTGTGTTGCTGATGGTGGGGCTTTGGTAGGGCTAAAAGACTCTCTGGATACATTAGTTTCTGGAATCAATTCAGATTTCTGGAAGTTTATCATTATTCTATTGCTTTTAGTCCATGAGGTGCTATTCTTGAATGATGCACAAAGGCAAGAAGACTCACTGAAGACCATGTACAGTTATGCTAAGTGAACTAAGTTGATTTCAAATTTGATTTAATTGTCAATCTGTCTGTTTGAAGAGGTTCTGATCAAAGATCAATTTATTCATAGTATGGTTCCAAGGATCAAAAGGTTTGAGGGTCACTGTAGTCATGTGAGATCACTGGAGAGTCAACAGATTGACCTTTCTAACTACTGTCCCTTTATGACCAGGCTTCCAAGAAATTACTGTTTGGGATAGTACTCTCTGCTCTTTGAAATTTGAAACCTTGAAAACTTTCAACAATACAAATTTGTCATTAATAAATGCAAGACCGTAAATATTTCTACAGTTAGAAAAGTAATGAGAAATACAATAAAGGTTATTATCCTCCTATTTGTTAACCTTATTTGCAACCAGTTTACTGGTTATTTTTTAACCAGTAAAGTACAAATTTTAAATCAGGTTGACATCCTACCTGATTAAATTTGCTTTATGGGATTTAATTTGCTTTAATCAACATTAATAAAGAAAATTAAAAACACAAATAAGTGGAAAGACATCTCATGTTCAAAGACTGAAGAATTAATAATGTTTAAATGTCCATACTACCCAAAGTGATCTAAGATTCAACACAATCGCTATCAAAATCCCAATGGCATTCTTAACAGAAATAGAAAAGACAATCCTAAAATTCATATTGAATCACCAAAGATCACAAAGAGCTGAGACAGTCTTGAGCAAGAAGAACAAAGCTGGAGACATCACACTCCCTGATTTCAAAATATTTTACAAAGCTATATGGTACTGGCATAAAGACAGATACACAGACTAATAGACAATAAAGAGTCCAGAAATAAATCCATGCATCTATGGTCAACTGATCTTCAACAAGGGTACCATGAACACAAAATGGGGAAAAGATAGTGTCTTCAATAAATTGTGTTGAGAAAACAAGATATTCACATGCAGAAGAATGAAAGTAGACCCTTAATTCACACCATATACAAAAATCAATTTAAAATGGATTAAAGAGTTAAACATAAGACGTGAAACCGTAATACTACTAGAAGAAAACATAGAGGAAAAGCTTCTTGACATTGGTGGCCTGGGCAGTGATTTTTTGGATAAAACACCAAAAGCACAGGCAATACACACAAAAAATAGACAAGTCAAATTGCATTGAACTAATTAAAAAGCTTCTGCACAGCCAAGGAAACAATTGAGTAAAAAGGTAACCTCCAGAATGGGAGAAAATATTAGCAGGTCATATATTGGATAAGGGGTTAAGAACCAAAATATAAAAGTAACTCAAACAACTCAATAACAATAAATAAATAAGTAAAAAACTCTATTAAAAAATGGGTAAAGCACCTGAATAGATATTTCTCAAAAGAAGACATGCAAATGACCAACAGGTATATGAAAAGGTGCTCAATTTTACTAATCATCAGGGAAGGGCAAATCAAAACCACAATGAGATATCACCTACCACCTGGTAGAATGACTATTATCAAAAAGACAAAAGATAACAAATGTTGGCCAGGATGTGGAGAAAAGGGAATCCTTTTACACAGTTGGTGGGAATGTAAATTGGTACAACCATTACAGAATACAGTATGGAGGTTCCTCAAAAAATTAAAGATAAAACCACCTTCTCAACCAGCAATCCCACTTCTGGGTATACATTTAAAGGAAATGAAATCGGTATCTCAAAGAGATATCTGCACTCCAATTTTCATTGCAGCATTATTCACAAAACCAAGACATAGAAGAAACCTAAATGAAAAGGGGTGAATCTAGAGGACATTATGCTAAGTTAATAAACCAGACACAGAAAGACAAATACTGCATGATCTCATTTGTACGTAAAATATAAATAGTCAAACTCACAGAAACAGAATAAAATGGTGGTTGCCAGGGGCTGGAGGGAGAAATGGAGAGGTGATGGTCAAAGGGTACAAATTTTCAGTTATGCAAGATGACCAAGTTATGAAGATCTAATTTACAGCAATGTGACTAAAGTTAACAGTATGGTATTGTCTACTTGAAATTGTCTAAATGTTATTACAAAACACAACACAAGAAAACAGTAACTATGTGAGGTAACAGATATGCTAATTAGCTTGATTGTGGTAGTTATTTCACTATATATGTACATCAAAACATCAAGTTGTGTACCTTAAATGTATACACTTTCGTCAATTAGATCTCAATAAAACTCGAAAAATTAACATGTTCAATTTGAAGCACAACTCAAATTCATCTGCCTAGCACAGCTATATGTAATTTCTAACAGAGGCGGAATCTCCCACTGTGTTAAACTCTGAAATATAGTTAAAGAGGATTAAAAAAATACTAGCACTTTATAGTCATTTGCAGGTGAAAATTGCCTTTGAAGTAATTTATGAAGTGGGAAAAATGAGATTTTAATAATATGGAATATAAACCAGTTTCTGGTAACATTTGTAAAACATTAAGGGAAATTTAGTGTGTAAATTTATGTTTAATAGTATACTTTTGTGTTATGTTAGCATTTTCATTAAAGACCCTAGAGCATTTTAAATAGGCTTATTAAAATTTCCAGTTCTCTGCTCTGATTAGGGAAATGCTCACATCTTATACCTGGTATTTCCCTCATAGTTCTAGAATAGTTACACAAAGAATTATAGAGCAAGTGAATCAGACCGCTGATTGTGAAAACAGAATTATTCATTAGGATGACCATAGGCGAGGAATTTTGAATAAACCCAAAAATATACATATGAAACATATATTATCACCATCTGTTTTGTTCTTTGACCCTAAAAGATAACTCAAGTCTCCAGGAATGGAAAGCCTTTGTACAATGCTGTCTCTCTCAAAGTTAGCAGTCAAATGTTCTTCTAGCAATGAAAAAAAAATCAGAGGACCGCCACCTCCACCCCAAACACTCAGCTCCAATAGAACATGTTAACATACACAGTGTCAGAAACCCTAGTGCTCTTCCTGGTTGTGTTTTACTATCACAAATTGACACCACTATCACAATTTCTTTACCAATCACTTCTCCCTCAACTAACAAGTTAGTCTCTTGATGGCTTCCTCTGTAAACTATGATTAACTTAATTTTTCCTAGGCATCCATCTGTCTGAGGGGTGAGTGTTAACTGGTTACACAAGACTTAGGTAATATTCGTTCATTTTCTAAATTGGATTATGACACTAGGTGGCAGCCTTGCAAGACTCGTATTATCTTTAGAGACTATTTTCCAAATCTTAGGCTATGAAGCATCAGCCGTACAAAGCCAATTTACAGTTATTCCTTATCCCACTCATGAATGATTTTAGGCTCTTAAGTTGACTTCTCAATGGTACAAGGAAAATAGAGCATAGGGGGAGTTTAGAGAAATACTGCCCTTTTCTGGCTAAGAAATGATGTAAAGAGGAAGAAAAGGAGAGAGGAAAAGAAGGAAGCAGTCACCAATTACCCAGTTTATAGCTGCAGATTACAGGAAGGAGGTACTTTTTAAAAAATTTAACTATAGCTGATTTACAATATTGTGTTAGTTTCAGGTGTATAGCTTCAGATTCTTTTCCATTACACGTTATTACAAGATACTGAATATAGTTCTCTGTGTTATACAGTAGGTCCTTGTTGTTTATTCTAAATATAGTAGCATGTATCTGTTAATCCCTTTCTCCTAATTTATCCCTCCCCCTCCCCTTTTCCCTTTGCTAACCCTAAGTTTGTTTTCTGTCTGCGAGTCTGTTCCTGTTTTGTAAATAAGTTGATCTGTATTACTTTTTAAGAGTCCACATATAAGTGATATCATATGATATTTGTCTTTCTCTTTCTGACTTCACTTAGTATGACAAGTGCATCCATGTTGCTGCAAATGGCAATATTTCATTCTTTTTTATGGCTGAGTAGTATTCCGTTGTGTATATATACCATGTCTTTTTTATCCACTCATCTGTTGATGGACACTTAGGCTGCTTCTATATCTTAGCTACTGTGAATAGTACTGCTATGAACATTGAGGTGCATGTATTTTTTCGAATTAGAGCTTTCGTCTTTTCCAGATATATGCCCAGGAGTGGGACTGCTGGATCATATGGTAACTCTATTTTTAGCTTTTTAAGGAACTTGTATACTGTTTTCCATAGTGGCTGTACCCATTTATATTCCCACTAACAGTGTAGGAGGGCTCCCTTTCCAGGAAGGCGGTACTTTTGATAAATAAGGATAACATTAATGACTGAGAAGGAGGATACTGCTTTTATTCTCCATTGAGGGATCTAGGAAGTCAGTTGTTGGGCTGTCCCTCTCCCAACAACCTTGAACAAGACCCTAAGAATTTGGCCCGATAATGAGATCTGACAGAGGGAAGCCCTGAAGTTTGCTTTTAATGAGCCAACCCCAATTCCCATATGGCACAGACTGAAATCTGAGTGGCTTGATAAGGGTGGGGGGGCACTGTAGCTGTCAAGCCAGCAGGTGTGAAGGGGCATCAGTTGCAATCAGTAACCTGCCACTGATGGAGACCAAGCTGAGGTTCACTTATTCTGACCAAGTTAAAAGAGACCAGATCATTAATTGAACCAATAAGAAATTTCTCCCACACTGTTAGCAAGGTTAACCACGCTCATGTTTACAAGGAACCTTGTCCCAGAGACCAGAGAAATAGAGGGCATCATATCTGAGGCCTCTGGATCTTTCTCATGTCAGGGAGATCCTTAAAACCCTTCTGTCCATCTATCCTGGCACCACCTGAGAGAGGGGAGCAAGGGGAAGGGAAGGCTCTCTGAAATATGAAATATTTCAAAGTCTGATAATCTACACTTCTGAATGATGTTCCTCAATATTTTTGGATCACACTAATTTTATATCAGATTGACTACATAGCGATATTTTTTCTCCACTGACAAGCTGGTGGGGAAGGGGGCTCTTTGAATGATAAAATAAATTACGTTTTATTCTGAGCTACTTTACTCTGCCAGAAGAGTAGAGCAAGTGTTCCCCTAAGCTGCCCTTAGGGGAGTAGGGTTCCTCCTACTTTCTTCCCTATCAAGTCAGTGAGAAAGAGAGAGAACATTATAGGATCCCTGTGCTTCTGACATACTTTGTGAGTCTGAGTTGATGTGCAAATGTCTACTCATCTTGAGATACAGGAAAAGATAAGAGGCTCTAAGCTCCACCTTTAAAATAAAAAAATAGTTTTTAATCAGAGTACAGTCTACTGAGCGTGAGAAGCTGTGCTTGGGGCTGTAAATGCAAGTGTTCAGTACAGGATGTCATCCTCAGGGTGAAGACTGTCCCCTCCTTTTGTTCCCTGTCCAGTCTCTCACACACTAAACCAGTTCTCCCCCACTGCTGAGTGCTTCCTCTCTGGCCGACACGTCTATCAGTCCATCAGCTCCTTTCTAGTCTCACTGTGCCTTCCTAGCTTGGACCCCATGAGTAGCTGTGTTAAAGATGAAAGCCCAAATTTTATGCCCTAAGTTGATGCCCTCCAGAGAGAGACCACCAGGGACACTTACAGTCAACAAAGTTAAGTTTATTGTTGCAACCAGGGAGACTGAATCACGGGAACAGTGGGACACTCCAATAAGGAGCTGGGGGATTATGCTAGGATTTGGGTTTATGGTAATTGATTGTAGGGAGGCTCCAAGAAAGTGTCTGTCTGTTCTGGAGTGTATGTTGTCAGAAAGCAGGAATAACTTGAGGATTGGGTCACTGTAATTACTTTCTAGGTGGCAAGAAGGAAAGGAGTGCGGCTAAGGTTGTTATTGGGGAAGAAGCGGCAATTACTTATATTAGCTGAAAGAGGGAGATGTTTGTTTATTTTTGTGCTTGCATGATTATGGAATAGGTTTGTTCTTGTCCTGTTCAATCACAGTCATGGAGAATCCTTATCTGATGATGATATCCTGTGATTTTATCTTCAGCAGAGGAACATCATGGCTTAGCTAGAAAGAACTAGACCAACTACGAGCTATCATCTCTCAGAGCTCTTATTTTCTTTCCAACAATGAAGCTTTTATGCTCTGAACCACCGGTTGGCCTTGCCACTTACCAACCTTTTGCTGTCAAGTTGATGTGAAGAAAATTATGATCATTTGCTTTGAAAATCCACTACAAATTAATGTTTCCTAACTCCAAGTGCCCCTTCACTGCTCCTTGACAATTAAAAAATACACTTCTTGTTGAATTTCTATTACAGTGACCATAGAAGCCATTTCAAACTCTTCATGCACTCCTCAGGGTATAATTTAATCACAGTATCTCTTACTCTTGATAAATGAATACATTTACAAACTACTGAAAGAATAAGACCATGTAATAAGAAAATCCTCTTTGTAATTACCTCCCTTCCTCATTGCCTCTAAATGCCTCTTTGTATTCTAGTTCTTCTTCTTCCTCTCTATAAAGAAGAATTCCCACAATCCTGTCAGATCTACTGGAGCTTCTAATTCTATGTCATCTAATTGCTCATGTGACGCTGTCTAATCAGTCGTTTCCTCTCTGTCCACCATCTTCTTTTTCTTCTTTTATTTTCATATACTTATTATGGGCTGAATATTTTTGTCCTGCCAAAATTCTTACGTTGAAGCCTAACCTCCAATGTTACTATCTGGAGATAGGGCCTTTTGCGGAAGTAATTAAAGTTAAAATGAAGTCATAAAGGTATGGCCCTAATCTAATGGGATTTGTGTCCTTATAAGAGGGGGAGGAGAAACCCGAGAGCCCTCTCTCCACCATCTAAGATACAGCGACAAGGCAGGCTTCTGAAAATTGGGAAGAAAGATCTCAGCAGAACCCAACCATGATGGTATACTGATCTTGAACTTCCAGCCTCTAAAACTTGAGAAAATAAATTTCTGCTGTTAAAGCCACCTAGTTTGTGTTATTTTGTTATGGCAGCCAGAATTAATACATACTATATACCAATTTCCCCTGATACACATATATTCTCATCTTTCTCCCCAACTAGAAATTAGCTAACCTATTATTCCTTGTGCTCTCATTTCTTAACAGACTCATTTACTCTCCTTGCCTTTATTTATTTTCTTTTGAAAAATGAAAAAGAAATCAGAAAATTACAGAGAAACATAGAAAACCTGTGTTTTTACTGTCAGGAATTAATAAGTATTCATGTTATGTTAAAGATTTTTTTAATCAAAAAATTTACAAAAAATTATCAAAGTGTAACTGACACTTTGTTGTCTCATGGACACTGCAAGAATTACCCAGGCTGAAGGCCAATATAATGTTATAAATACCAAAATAATAATATAAAAGCAACTAAGTTCTTCCCTGGAATTTCATTTTTTTTCTGTTATAATTACTTTGATCTTTAAGTCACTATAGTCTGAAATTCTGTTGCCTCCCGACGAGTTCTTTAAATCCTAATGCTTTTTCCTTCTCATAATCTCTCACAGTGGTACTGTCTTTCTACGGAAAAGATCAATATCCAAACCCAAGCCTTATTTCATGCAGAAGCTAGTCCAATATTTTTCTTATTAGCCTCCAAGGTCTAATTCCAAATAATTTTAATGTGACGTTCACATAACAAAATTAGCCATTTTAAATTGAACAACTCAATGTCATTTAGTGCGTTCACAATGCTGTGCATCCACCACCTCTGTTTAGTTCCAAAACATTTTCATCACCCTAAAAGAAAACGAGGAACCACTAAACAGTTCTTTCCATTCGCCCTTCCTCCTAGACCCTGGAAACCACCAGTTTGCTTTCTGTTTCAACGGATTTACCTATTCTGAATATTTCATATATATGGAACCATATAATATGTGATCTTTTCTTTCTGGCTTCTTTCACTTAGCATAATATTTTGGAGATTCACACATGTATCCATGTATCAGTGCTTCATTCCTTGGTATAGCTTAAAAAAAATATATATATATTTATCTCAGGGCTTCCCTGGTGGTCCAGTGGTTAAGACTCTGTGCTTCCACTGCAGGGGGCACGGGTTCAATCCCTGTCTGGGAACTAAGATCCTGTAAGCCGCGCGGTGCGACGTGTGTGTGTGTGTGTGTGTGTGTGTGTGTGTGTGTGTGTGTGTGTGTGTGTGTGTGTGTGTGTGTGTGTGTGTGTGTGTGTGTGTGTGTGTGTACCATAATTTATTTGCTCACCTATTAATGGATGGTTTCATTACAATGTGTCCCAGTGTATATCTTTTAATTTATCATATTTGGAGTTTGTTGAGCTTCTTGGATGGGTAGAGTCATAGCTTTCATCAAATTTGGAAAGTTATCGGCTATGATTTCTTCAAGTACTCTTTCTGCCATTTTCCTTCTCTCTTCTCCTTCTTGTACTCCCATAATATGTATTCTGGTATACCTGTTGATACTCCACAGGTCCCTTAGGCTCTGTTCATTTTTCTTAATTCTTTTTCTTTCTGTTCCTCAGACTGGATAATTTCAATTGTCCTATCAATTGCCAATTTTTTCTTCTGCTTTCTTGGATCTGCTGTTGAAACCCTCCAGTGAATTTTTCATTTTGGGTATTGTATTTTCAGCTTCAGAGTTTCTGTTTGTTTCCTTTTTATAATTTCTACCTCTTATTGATATTCTCTGTTCATACACTAGTTTCCTGATTTCATTTAACTCTTGTCCATGGTTTCCTTTAGCTCCTTGAGTATATTTAAGACAGCTGATTTAAAGTCTTTGTCTAGATTGGGAGTTTGGGATTGACATCTACACACTGCTATTTTTAAAACAGATAACCAACAAGGACTTACTGTATAACACAGGGAACTCTGTTCAATACTCTGTAACAACCTAAATGGGAAAATAATTTGAAAAAGAATAGATATATGTATAACTGAATCACTTTGCTGTACACATGAAACTAATACAACATTGCTAATCAACTCTACTCCATATAAAATAAAAATAAAATAAAGTCTTTGTCTAGTTTGTCCCATATCTGGGCTTCATCAGAGACAGTTTTTGGCAATTTCCTTTCTCCTGTGCATATGCCATATTTTCCCTTTGTACACTGTGTAATTTTTTTCATTGAAAACTGGGTATTTCAAATATTTTATACAGTAGCTCTGGAATGCAGATCCTCACTCTTCTCCAGCGTCTGCTGCTATTGATTGTTGTGGGTTGGAGCTGTCCATTTGTTTAGTGACTGCTCCAAACCATTTTTTCAAAGACTGAATTTTTTGTTATGTGTGGTAACTGAAGTCTCTGTCCTGTTATGAGTGGTCAGCCAGTGACCTAACAGAGATATCCTTAAGTTCCAGGAGCAAAAAAACAAAAACGTCTCCTGGTCTTTGCATATTGGCTCTGAGTTGGGGTACTCCTTCAACTTTAAGCCAGGATGCCTACAACTCAGGTTTCAGGTTTCAGCCTGAACCTCCTGCCTGTGCCATCCACAAATCAGCCCAAGGTACAAAATCTGCGTTCCTCTTACATTTTCACTGAGCATGTGTCTTGCCCTGGGCATGAGCTTAACACTACAGCTTCTTCAGTATATACAGTAGTCCAACCAAGGCCTTATTCCCCCAAGTATCTTCCTCCTGACTCCTCCTTCCCAGACTTTTGGGTCTATCTGCTATGTGCCCTTTTATCCTGCGCTCTAGGTTACTATGAATAGTGTATATCTTTAAATGATTTCAGTAGATGCTGCCACACAGAAAGCCCCTGGAGCTGAAGTTTAGCAAAACAAAGGTCTGCTTCTGTTCTGGTCCCTCAGTGAACCACCAGACAGGAAAAACATACAACTACAGTTTTTTGAGAATAAGGTCTGCATTGACACCAGAAAGCCACACCAGGATCATGGGCTGCCATCCCTATGGACTGCTGATGCCCAGGGGAATGGGAGATGATTGGCTAGTAAGTAAAATCACCATGACACTTTTTTTTGGTTAATATTTAGCAGCCTGTTTCTTCATTAAGCACTTACCTGGTAGCTGTATCTTTTTATATTACATTCAAGAGCTCCAACAAATTTGATACTCTCAATTTTTTGGACCTTAATGATTGCTTCAGTGGAAGGACTGATTCTGTGAGCCCCTACTTTGCCAATTTTTCTTCAACTCATTTTTTATATACCTAGATTGACCTTCCTGAAATACCTCAATGAGAGTACCTCTTGTTTGTTAAAACAACAATCAGTTACTCTCAAAATGCACCCATATTCTTTTTTTTTTTTTTTTTTTTTTTTTCACCCATATTCTTTTAGGTGCCCATATTCATCAAATTTTATGAATTGCAAAAGAGAATTTCAAGCTGCTACTCTGGTGAAAGAACGCTAAAATCCAGCCAGACTCAAATACTCACCATTCTTCAATGATGCACTGTTTTTACTGTGTTAACTTCTGTTCCCATGTTTTTTATTTACCTTGTGTAGAATCCAATCTTAATTATTTCGTTATTAATATCTACCCATTCTTAAGGCTAGTTGGCTTCCTCCACCTTGGTGATTTACCTGCTTAGCCCAGGTCTTCTTAATTACAACTTGGTATATGCCAGTTTGTGAGCCTGGTCACATACCATCATTCAGCAAAAGCAACACTAAGAGGAAATTTTATACCAATAAACATGTACATTTAAAAAGAAGAACTATCTCAAGTAAACAATTTAACTTTACACCTCAAGAAGCTACAAAGAGAAGAACAAACTAAACTCAAAGTTAGCAGAAAGAAGAAAATAATAAAAATTAGATAGAGGGCTTCCCTGGTGGCGCAGTGGTTGAGAGTCTGCCTGCCGATGCAGGGGACACGGGTTCGCGCCCCGGTCCGGGAAGATCCCACATGCAGCGGAGCGGCTGGGCCCGTGAGCCATGGCCGCTGAGACTGCGCGTCCGGAGCCTGTGCTCCACAACGGGAGAGGCCACAACAGTGAGAGGCCCGCGTACCGCAAAAAAAAAAAAAAAAATTAGATAGAAATAAATGAATAGAGATAAGAAAAACAATACAAAAACTCAACAAAAACCAAGAGGTGGTTATTAGAAAAGATAAACAAAACTGATTCAACTTCAGCTCAACTAACCAGCAAAAAAGAAGAGACTCAAATAAATAAGAAATAAAAGAGGAGACATTATAACCATTGCCACAGACATATAAAAGATCATAAGAGACTACTACAAACAGCTATATACTTACAAATTGGATACATTAGGAAAAATGGGTAAGTCCCTAGAAAAATACAACCCTCTAAGACTGAGTCATGAATAAACAGAAAATCTGAACAGATCTATAATGAATAAGGAGGTTGAATTAGTAATCAAAAAACCGTCCAAGAAAGAAAATCCCCAAATCAGATGGCTTCATTAGTAAATTCGGCCAAATATTTAAAAAGAACACCGATACTAATCAAACAATTATAAAAAATCAAATAGGGAAAACACCTCCAAACTCATTTTATGAGGCCAGCATTATTCTGATACCAAAGACAGAAAAACACACTACAGGAAAAGAAAATTACAGGCCAATATCCCTAATGAACACTGATGAAAAATACCTCAACAAAATACTAGTAAACTGGATTTAACAGCACATCAAAAGGATCATACTCCATGATCAAGTGAGATTTATCCCTGGGATGCAAGGATGTTTCAATATATGCCAATCAATAAATGTGATGTGTACATCACATTAACAAAATATAGGATAAAAATCACAAAATCATATCAATACATGCAGAAAAATAATTTGACAAAATTCAACACCCTTTCATGATAAAAATTCTCAGCAAACTAGGTATAGATGGAATGTACCTCAACAAAATAAAGGCCATATATGATAAGCCCACAGCTAACATCATGCTAAACAGTGAGAAGCTGAAAGCTTTCCCTCTAAGATCAGGAACAAGACAAAAATGTCCACTCTTGCTACTTCTATTCAACAAAGTACTGGACATCTCAGCAAAAGCAGTTAGACAAATAAAAGAAATAGCAGGCATTCAAATCAGAAAGAAAGAAGTAAAATTCTCTCTTTTTTCAGACAACATGATCCTATATGCACAATACCCTAAATACACACACACACACACACAACTGCTGGAACTAATAAACAGGTTCAGTAAAGTTGCAGCATACAAAATCAACATACAAAAATCATTGTGTTTTAGACACTAACAATCTAAGAAGGCAATTAAGAAAACAATCCCATTTACAATAGCATCAAAAAGAAAAATACTTAGGAATAAACTGACCAAAGAGGTGAAAGACTTATAAACTGAAAACTAAAAAACATTAACAAAGAAAATTAAACGAGACACACAAAAGTGGAAAGACATCTTGTTTCATGGATGGGAAGGCTTAATATTGTTAAAATGTCCATACTAGTCAAAGTGACCTATAGAATCAACACTACTCCCAACAAAATCCCACTGGCATTTTTTACAGAAATAGAAAAAATACTCCTAAAATTCACATGGAACTACAAAGACCCAGAATAGCCAAAGTGATCTGAAGAACGAACAAAGGTGGAAGTATCACACTCCCTAATTTAAAATATATTACAAACATAGTATTTAAAACAGCATGGTCCTGGCATAAAGACAGATATAGAGACCACTGAAACACAAAAGACAGACCAGAAATAAATCCATGCATATATGGTCAACTCATCTTTGACAAGTGTGTCAAAAAACACACAATGAGGAAAAAATAGTCTCTTCAACAAATGTTGCTAGGAAAACTGGATATCCACACACAGAAGAATGAAATTTGACTCTTACTTTACATCATAAACAAAAGTCAACTCAAAATGGATTACAGACTTATATGTAAAACATGATACTCCTAGAAGAAAATTTAGGGGAAAGCCTCTTGACATTAACCTAGGCAAAGATTTCTTGGATATGATACCAAAAACACAGGAAACAAAGCAAAAGTAGACAAGTGGGACAAAATCAAACTAAAAATCTCATGCACAGCAAAGTAAACAATCAATGGAGTAAAAAGGCAAGCTACAGAAAACATCTGCAAACCATGTATCTGATAAGGAGTTAATTTCCAAAATTTATAAGGAATTCTTACAACGCAATAGCAAAAAAACTCAAATAATCTGATTAAAAACGGGCAAAGGACTTGAAAAGACATTTCTCCAAAGAAGTCGTATAAATGGCTAACATGTTCATGAATAGATGGTCAATATCATGAATTATCAGGAAAATGCAAATCAAAATTACAATGAGATATCACTTCACACCTTTTAGGATGACTATTATTTAAAAAAAGATAGCAAGGTTGTGGACCCCAAATGTGACCTTCTTTTTATCAGGTTCTGAGGAAATACCCCAGAATGAAACAAAATGGTGGTACTAAACTTGGAAAGCCTAACTACAGCCTTGATCATGTGTGGACCACCAATAATCCCTGGGAGTACCACTGTGTGGGCCACTTAGAAAGTTCACTGAAATTCCCACATTTTCCATGCTTTACTCTAGGAAGTAACCACAACTCTGGACATCTCACCAAAACCACCAGCATCATCACCAGAGGACTGCAAGAGCCCCAACGTGCAGTCCTTCACAATCATCTGGCATTGGAAATGATCTGGCTTCCCCAGAGGGTACTTACACAGTGGTTGCAAGTAACTGTTCCCCAGAATCTCTGACATCTGTACCATCGCTTAGCGTATTCAGATCACAAACTGGGAAATCACTGCACCACCACAGCTGCCCTCATACCACTGACCTGAGATACTTTTGAATCCATGGCCTGGAATCCATTGAAAGATTGCCTCCTAATGTAAAGTCTTGGTTTTAACCTCTTATCCATCTACTAATCTTTCTCCTTCTCTTTATTTTTAAATGCATTCACTTGATAAAATGCCTCATCAAAGAACCATCCAACAACTATCAGTCAGGCAACACACCCAACAAAGGGTATGAATGGTCCTCCAGGAAGAAAAACACCATGTGCACTCTGGACCTGAAGACTGTTTCACTCAGCCATCCGCTACTTATCTTTGAGTTGTCCAAGAACAATCTCTTTGATCAAATGTACCCCACATAACCTTAGGCTGGCTTGAATAAGACAGTTTGACCCTAAACTCTTTACATGAACTTCCTACACTATAACCTTTTTTCTCCATATTGGGTCCAGACCCCAGCCTCACGTGCCTAAGAAAGACAACATTCTCTGCCTCGACTGTCCTGTTAATGCAATGCTTGATGCAGTTCACTGGCTTTCTAGAACTCTCCTAGCAGTATTTAGCACCCTGCTTCCTCGTTCCATACCTACTGTCTCTGAATATAAAAGTTTTGCTTCTCTACTCCTTCCATGAGATGTTTCTGACTCATGCACCACCAACTGAATCCTCACATAGGCTGGATGCTCTGACCACCCATCCACTTCCTACCTGATCCTTCCCCAGGATGACTGCTTCCTCCATTTATGCATGTCCTCCAAGTCTTCCCCTAGGTTGGAAGGCCCTCATGCTGAGTCTTCCCCTAAGAGGAAGACTGCACCCACAGACATCAACTATGTCCTCCTCCAAGATCACTGCACACTCCATCCATCCACCACCCACCAAGTCCTGCCCTAGTCAAGATTCACGCTCTACACATGTACTTCCCATCAGGTCTTCCTCTAATCTGTCTGTATCCTCCACCTGTGCACTTTCTGCCAGGCGGTCTGCTAGGCTGGCTGGACCATCCACCCATTTACCTCTTGCCAAGACCATGTGTAGGCCGGATGCTTCCCACACACATGCACAGCCTGCTGCATCCTCCTTTGAAGGAATGTTCCTTCCACAGATGTACCTCCTACTGGATCCTCCCCTAGGCAGGATGCACCATCCCCTAATGAACATGCAGCAGGATCCTCCTCTAGGCTGGCTACATTCTGCATTTATGCACTCCCTGCCATTTCCACATGTGAGCTGGATACAACATGCACCCATACATCTTTAGCCATGTCCTTCTAGAGTGGATGTTCCTTAGCACTAATGGACATCATGCCATGATTTCCCATGGGATAAATATTTCTTCCTCTGGAGTCCTAACTTAGGATGACTTCACCCTACATTCATGAACCAAATGATTAGCCCTGACCCCTAGGTTGGCTGCATCTTCCACCCATGCACTTCCTGCAAGCTTCTCACCTAGGCTGAATACTCCATCTACCTACACACCTTCTGTCATGTTCTTTCCTGGGCTGGCTACACTCTCCACCCATATTCTTCCTGCCATGTATCCCAAAGTGGGCTGCAACATCCACCCCTGCAGTTTCTGACAGGTCCTCCCAAAGGCTGACTACATTCTGTACCCATGCAACTCATGCTGGGTCTTCCCCAGCCATGTCCTTCCCAAGACTGGATGCTCACTCCACTCATGCCATCTCCTGGCTAGTCCTCCACTAGGCAGGCTGCTTTCTCCAGCCATGTACCTTCTGCCATGTCCTCCCCTGGGCTGGATGTTCCCTCCATCCATTCACTTCCTACAGGATCCTCCTATAGGCTTTCTGCACAATTCCCCCATCCAAGGTCTGCTGAGTCCTTCGCAAGACTGGATGCTCCTTCGACCAATCCACTTGCTGCCATTAACGCAACTAGACTAGCTGTAGCCTCCACCCATGCATTTCCTGCAGGACCTCCTCTGGGCTGGCTGCATTCAACATATATACACTTCCTGTCATATCCTCCCCTAGGCTGTATACCCTCTATCTCTGCATTTCAGCCAGGTCCTAGGATGACTGTACCATGCAGCTATACACCACCTTCCATATCCCCACCCACCAGGCTGGCTTCTCTCTCCACACAAACATCTTCTGCCAAGACCACCCTTAAGCTGGATGCTCCCTCTACACTTCCTGTTGGATCTTCCCCAAGGCAGGCCACAACCCACAAACACACACCTCCCTCCATTGACTCGACTAGGCTGGAAGCTAGCTTCACCCATGCACCCACTTAAGCTGGTTTCACTGTGCATTGAAGCATACCCTGACAAGTTCCCTCCAAGTCTTCTCGCACTTTCAACCTATTCATTTCAAAGTCCTTAGTCATTAGGGAAATGCAAATCAAAACCCAGTAAGACACCATTTCACACCCACTGGGATGGCTATAAGATAAAGAAAAGAAAAATAATAAAGTTTAAAATGGATATAGAGAATATAGAAATCTAATAACATTTCTTGGGATAATGTAAAATGGTGCAGCTGTTCTGGAAACAGTTTGGTGGTTCCTGAAGCAGTTAAAGATAGAATTACCGTATGACCTAGCATTTTTACTCCTTGATATATACCCAAAAGATCTGAAAACAGGTGTTCAAATAAAAACTCATACATGTCTGTTCATAGCAGCACTATTCACAATAGCCAAAAGGTCCAAATGTCCAAACAACCCAAACACCTGTCCACTGATGAATGGATAAACAAAATGTGGTACAGATACTCAGTGGAATGTTATTCAGCCATTAAAAAGGAATGGAGTACCGATTCATGCAACAACTTGGATGAACCTGAAAACGTGCTAAGTGAAAGGAGCTAGACACAAAAGGTATGATTCCATTTACATGAAATATCCAGAATAAGCAAATCCATAGAGACAGAAATCAGATTAGTGGTTGCCAGGGCCTGAAGGAGGAAGGAATGAGGATTAACTTCTTAATTGGTATGGGTTTCATTTTGCAGTGATGAATATGCTCTGTTATTAAACAGAGCTGATGATTTCACAGCATTGGGAATGCAAAAACATTCCCCCCAAATCCTAAAATTCAAGTGGATGAGGACAAACCATCAAGAGACACATTACCTGTATGGTATCAGTGTATGTGAGTTAAAAAAAAAAAAAAAAAGAAGCAATGGCACAGCATCTGACTAAGTTCATAATAGAGAATAGCAAACTAGTCACTAGGTACTCACTGGAAAGAACAGCTGCAGTTGGGAGGGTTTTGGCTTTTCCATAGCAGGCAAGTGCAAGGAGTACACCTCAAGAAGGACCAAAGGTACTAGAGCAGAAGACCACCGTGAACTTTCAAAACTGATACCTCAGTGTTTCCTTCTAGGGCAAGACTCCACGATTAGCAGAAGCTCTGGGGCTGGAAACAATTCAGGAGGAAATGGACAAGAGAGATGAAGGAAAGGAGAAGGTGCAAAATTGTGTTGTCCACTCATGTGGCCACTGAGCACTTGAAATGAGGCTAGTCAGACTTGAGATATGACGTAAGAGTAAAATATGTACCAGATTTCAATGATTCAGTACAAAAGAATGAAAAATAGCTCATTAATAATCTTTATATTGCTTCCACATGGAAAATATAATATTTGGGATAGACAGAGTTAAAAACATATTATTGAAGTTAATTTCACGCTTCTTTTTACAAAGAATTTTGACTACTAGAAAACTGTTAATTACATTGTGTGGCCAGTATTACATTGCCCATGGACAGCACTCTATTATTACTGACATCTGAGATGCCTGTTAGACCTCAAGTGGAAAAACCGATTACACAGCTGTATGAATGGAAGCACAAGGGAATGAGTAAAAATGAACATACATATTTGAAATTCATCAACTTAAAGTGACATTTAAAAACAGGAGTCTAGATAGGACCCCCTAGGAAATGAATGCATGTAGAAAAAAATGATCAAAACCTAAAGCCTTGGAAATTCTCACACACAGAAGTATGGAAAATGAGGAAGTTCCAGGAGAATACAAGGTGAACACCAAGAGGGAAATCTTTAAAGACCAAGAAAGAACATGTATCAAGGAAAAGGAGTGATCAACTGTATTAAATGCTGCCAAAAGGTCAAGTAAGATGATGTCTAACATGTTTCCATTGGATTCTGCAGTGTGAAGGTCTGCTATGTGATGGTATTTGGTCCTTTCTTAAGGAGAGAGAATAGGTAGGTCTCAAGGTCAAAGGAAGGAAGAAGAGCTTGTGGCCAGGTGGAGCTATGTAGATTTTGGTGTGGAGGACCTGAGTTAAGGACACTGGATTCGTGTCCACACTCAGGCATATCAAATGCCCAGGAGACCTATTAAAACCATAGGATGAAGTAGGATGGTTGGATCTTTGATTCCGCCTGTAATGCTAGCTCACTGAAGGAAGGAACCAGACCTAAGGCCTCAAGTACTGCTTTCCTCGGCCTCTCGTATATGAGGGGGTGTTCTGTGGTCAGGGCTACCTCCAGGAATAAAGTGTAGCTTCCTAGATATACATCCCTGGGTGTTTCTAACTCTCTGGAGCTGGGCTACAGAGCTAACGACACATACACACCCACCACTAACTTCTGCAGTGCCTATGGCAAAAGTAAAATGGAGGCCACCAGCCCATGTCCAGGATCCCTTCTTCTCATGGCCATTATGTCCTACACCATGCAGTGCTTCACACCTAACACTAAGAGCACCTCAACCCACACCTCCAAGCTTTGTCTACCCCTTGCTCCCACAAACAGTGACCACATAGCCACCTTTTGTGCCCAAGATTGAGCATATCATAGGCCCAGCTCTTCTTTCCTTCAGAATGACTTTGAGAATAGGACCTTGCTGGCCCTGGAAGTATCCTTAGGGAATTAGGGTACCTGATATATTTTCTACAAAAGTAACAGGGTGTCAGGAGCCTCATCACCTTGTCCCTGTGGACTTTTAGCTCTGGCATGAAGAGCAGTAAGGAGAGCCTAATACAGGGCTCAGCACTATGACCCTTCTTGACCAGGTCAAATGCCAGTACTGGCCATATACCAGAAAAGTAAAAGAAAAGAGAGGAGAACCTAGAGATTATTGTACTAAGTGAAGTAACTAAGAAAGCGAAAGACAAATAGCATATGGTATCACTTATATGTGGAATCTAAAATATGACACTAATGAACTTATTTATGAAACAGAAACAGACTCACAGACTTCAAGAACAAACTTATGGTTACCAAAGGGAAAAGAGGGCAGGGGATACATTAGGAGTTTGGGATTGGCAGATACAAACAACTATATATAAAAGAGATAAACAACGAGGACCAACTGTATAGCACAAGAAACTATACTCAATATCTTGTAATAAGCCATGATGGAGAAGAATATGAAAAAGAATATATATCTATGTATAACTGAATCACTGCTGTACAGTAGAAACTAACATAACATTGTAAATCAACTATACTTCAATTTAAAAAAAATACTACTCAGAGTATATGTAAACCTGGCCACAAAAAAAAAAAAAAAAAAAGAGAGAGAGAGAGAGAGAGAGAGAGAGGAGAAATATGGAAATCAGGGAAAGGGAGTTCATTTTACTGTTTTTTTTTTTTTTCCACTCCACTCACTTCAATGTGGTTTCCTACCATGTTTCCACAGCTTAAATTTTTGAAAATCAGCTTAGTCACATCACAGAAATGATGCTATGATCAAGGTGAAAAAACAACTGAATATATATCCTGTTCACAGCATGTTATATGCCCATCCAATTCTATACAAGTGTCTACACACACATACACAATCATGCTCACATATCTGCTCACAAACTCAGTCACAACTATTTTTTTAAACGAGATTATCCATTAACATCCATTAATCTTAATATCCATTAATACTGAAGCTCAGGCAAAACGAATCATCATCACGGTACGACGGAAAAAATATTTTTTCACTTAATATTTGACCATTTTAGCATGTCAGTCATTAACCTTGAATAGTTGCCCAGCCCCCTTTCTCCCCATCTTGTAGGCTTCAGAAGCCCCTGTTTCCTCCTCTAAAAACCAAGACCTTCCCCCCAGGCTTCTGACCTCTGTCTGATGTTTCCTCCTTCTTGATTCTGAATCTTCCTCCCAGCCCTCCCTATTCCTATCTGGGTTATCCTCCTCTCTCATACACTTGATCATGCACTGCCTCTTCCTGACACTGGGTACCTCCATCACCCCTCCCATTCTCTAGACACCTTGGGTTAAACTCTAGTTCTCTTATCCAAGTTGTAAATTACCTATGCTAAGAGGGTATGAACTGTCCAAATGGGAATTTTATGGTCATAACTCCATTGCAAATAAAGGCCATAAATGATGACCCTTTGTCCCTTCTAAAGAGTCAACTAGCACGCTACTTTCTTTTAAACCTCCAAATATGACATAAAATTAACAATTTTAGAGACCACAATAAAAAATTACATTAAAAAATGAAACCAACACTTCAAGCTTTATTTATTAAAAAAAATCATTCTATGAAGAAATAATTGCCTATAATTTTTCAAAACTGAATGAAGATATCAAGCTGCAGGATTAAGAACCCCTACAGAACTCAAGCAAGCAAGATAGATACAAAGAAAACCATGCCTGGAAACATCAGAGTAAAACTAGTGGGAAAAATATAAAAATGTCAATGAAACACACACACACACACACACAAATCGCAAGATAAATGGTAATATACACTATTTTCATGGACAAGAAGATTCATTATTACAATAATATAGACTCTGCAAAATAACCTATAAATTCAAAGCAATTTCAAATAAAACCCCAATGGGATATTTCATGCAATTTGACATATTAGTATGTATATGAAAAAGGAAAGGGTCATGAAATATGAATAGTATGAAAATATTCCTGAAAAAGAATGATGTGGGATATTTGCCCTACAACACAGAGGCTTTTTATAACAGTGTGGTATAAGTGCAAATAGAGACAAATGACCCAGCTGTACAGAAAAGAGTCTAAACATAGAACCATGCATAAATTAAAACCTATTCCACTTCAGGGCTATGGTGCTAGATCATGGGAAAAGGAAGAAATTGTTATTGATTTATTTACTATAGATTTATTTATTTTATTTATTTATTTTTGTCTGGGATGGGTCTTCATTGCTGCGCGTGGGCTTTCTCTAGTCGCGGCGCGCGGAGGCTACTCTTCGCTGCTTGTAGTTGCAGTGCGCGGGCTTCTCATTGCAGTGGCTTCTCTTGTGGAGCATGGGCTCCAGGCACGCGGGCTCAGTAGTTGTGGTGCACGGAAGCCCCCGAAAAGAAGGAAAGTTTTAAATGCTACTGGACAATAGGTTATCCATATGGAAAAAAGGGAAAAAATGGGAATCTCTCCACTAAATTGTACACGGAAACAAATTTCAGGTAGATTATTCTGTGACAAGTAGGACTTAAAGCATATAGAAAAAAATAAGACTATCTTATATACGTTGGGACTAGTAAAAGATTTCTTAGTTAAAATATAAAAAGCACGAACTATAAAAGATAGTCAAGGGGGCTTCCCTGGTGGCGCAGTGGTTAAGAATCTGCCTGCTAATGCAGGGGCACGGGTTCAAGCCCTGGTCTGGGAGGATCCCACATGCCGCAGAGCAACTAGGCCCGTGAGCCACAACTACTGAGCCTGAGCGTCTGGAGCCTGTGCTCCGCAACAGGAGAGGCCGTGATAGTGAGAGGCCCGTGCACCGCGATGAAGAGTGGCCCCTGCTTGTCACAACTAGAGAAAGCCCTCGCACAGAAACAAAGACCCAACACAGCAAAAATAAATAAATAAATAAACTCCTACCCCCAACATCTGTATTAAAAAAAAAAAGATAGTAAAATTCAGCTGCATAATAATTTTTAAACTTTTAGTTATTAAAGGAGGGTATTGGGACTTCCCTGGTGGCACAGTGGTTAAGAATCTGCCTGCCAATGCAGGGCACACGGGTTCCAGCCCTGGTCTGGGAAGATCCCACATGCCGCGGAGCAACTAAGCCCGTGCACCACAACTACTGAACCTGCACTCTAGGGCCCACGATCCAAAACTACTTAGCCTGTGCGCCACAACTACAGAAGCCTGCGCGCCTAGAGCCCGTGCTCCGCAACAAGAGAAGCCACGGCAATGAGAAGCCCGCGCACCGCAACTACAAGCAGCCCCCCCTTGTGCAACTAGAGAAAGCCGGCGCGCAGCAACGAAGACCCAACGCAGCCAAAAACAAAATTAAAAAAATTTTAAAGAGAGTACTTATAAGGTTAAAGAACAAGACCAAACAGTGGAAGTATTTGCTCCACGTGAACCAGAAAAAGGGTTATTCATAATGCACGTTTTTTTCAAATAATGAGTATAAATAGGCATTTTACAGAAACATAAATGCCCAAAGACAAGAACAAAAGAAGTGTTTACTTTTACTTGTAATTATGGAAAAGCCAGAATGAGATACCATTAAAGAAAATTTCGTTCTATAAAAGGCAAATTGGAAAAGGGAAATTTCAGCTCAGGAACAGAGGCGGGCCATTTTCAGGGAGCAGGGGGCCGTTAATCAAGGGTTAACAGCAGATTAAGTGCTGACTGCTGGAGCCATGGGGAGGAGAGGCTTTTAAATTGCTCTGAATCTTGGTTAGAACTCTTGGAAACCTCACAGGTGAACACGAACAGGCAGCTCAATCACTGCAGTGGCTGTCTGTCTGTTCCACGTTTGCTTCTAGGAGGTTGCTTACAGAGGGTCACAGCACAGTAGGTGGAGGGTAGGGGTGTGCCTGCTCTCCTGGAGAGGCAGGGCTCGGGGCATCAAGTTCAGGCAGCAAGACGGGCCTAACTCTCGGAGGACTAGGCTTGGAGTCGAAGCTCAGGCAAAACGAATCATCATCACAGTACGACGGACAGCTGAGCACAGAAACCCCCATGAGGGAGGAGAGGGGCTCAAAGCAAGAGACCTGAAAGAGGAGATGCTCTCAACACACTGCCCAGCAAAATGAAAGGAGAATGTGCCACGAGAGCAGAAGAGGAGGCACTAATGCAGATGGCATTACCACCAGGGCACAGGGGAAGAGCAGCCTTCCTCAGGTCAATCTAGGGGGGAAGCAGGACTCAGGCCAGCCGGCCCGGAGTGGAAAAGGGCAGCAGCGAAGCACCGTTCTTACCTGTGTGGCGGCTCAGGAGGGTCGGGCCTGGTGTGGGGTTGCGGCTGGGAAGACCAGGGTCTGGCCGGGATGCTGGACTCCAGACAGAAGCCTTGAGAAAGGAGTCTGCTGCTGGGCTCAGACTTTGGAGTAAACGGCAGCAAAAGCTCAGACCTCTGAGTCCTGGAAGCTCTAGGAAACGGAAAGCACGTTGGAGGATTCCGTATCCCGGCAGGCTCTTCCTGGTGGAGCTGCTTTTGGGCCCGTGTTTACCCTAAACCACGGTCCGAGCTCGTCCATGAGGGAGCCAGTGCCCCGTGTGGGTCGTCCCGTGGCGGCCTCGCTCCAGCGTGCAGGTTCTTGATTCTGGTCTTTCTGGGCCCACGTACCTCTGAGGTCTGAGCGACAACCCGTGCAGCCTTGTAGATCAGAACCTTGCCAGTCCTAAGGGTATCAGTAGCGGCAGAAACGACCTCGTACTTAGACCCACTGGCCACCTCACCCTGCATGAAATCAGACTGCTGCTGCTTCTCTCCTCCTCCTCGTCTGACCGGGCGGCCATAATGCCAGGTTCTCAGAAAGAGAGGTACTCTGCTGCAAACACTAGCTCAGGTAGAGCCAGGGTTAGTAGAACGAGGAAGATGGGCGGGCCCTGGTGGAATCTTCGCTTCTGATTGGCGAGCTGGATATCACCTGACACTCATCTTCCCAGAGTCCAACCCAGATCCTTCTGGCAGCAAACAGGAGAGCGTGCACCACCGCTTTGGGGTCTGCCCTGGACTGGTCAGTAATATTAATTTCCTCAGTATTTAAACATAGCCCCTAAAAGTGTGTGACTGTGTGTAGGAGGGTGGGGTCTCTAGATAAACATTTTGAGTGACCCCCAAATCAGCGTGTCAGCATCACGCTGGTGGCTCAAACCGAAGAAATGACTTGAAAGAAATACCACACTGGTCAGAAAGAGATAAACCCCTAGCTAGGTCGTGCTCATGGAACTGGTCAGAACACTGGGTCCATGGATGACCCCAGACGGAACAGTCCTGGGACTCCTCCTGGCATCTGGATCACCCCACGCCGAATTGGTGTGGGTTTAAGAGTTGGAGCGTGGCTTTCTGAAAGGGGAGAAATGGGATGGGGCCCCACGCTGTTCTTGAAATGTTCAGCCCTGCTGCCTCGTGGTTCCCAGGCACCAGAGGGAGTTTTAGACAATTTCCCGGAAGACTGCTTCGGCCCACCTGGCTCCTTCAGGCAAAGGCAAGGGTTGCCTGGAATTAAGAGTGGTACTGCCCTTAAATACACATCAACATTTGTATAGGCTACATAGTAATCTAGTGATGAGTGTATGCTATGTATCTGACCTAGTCTTCATTCTTGGCCACCGATGTCTAGTTTCTGTTAATATAAATATGTTGTGATGCACAGACTTCAAGTTTAACATTTGGACATTTATTTTTAGTCATTATCACAAAAGGGTTGCATATTTAGTACCCCAAAAAGAAAAGCAAATATAAGAAAACTTGAACCTAAATTTCCACACACCCATAGGTAACTACTGCAAATGTTTGATTATATGTTGGCAGAACAGCCATTCATTTATTTCGTAGTTTTTCTCTTGTTTTATAAAAGTAGAATTATTTATCCATACAAATTATTTTGTAACTTGTGATTTAGACCTAGAAAACCCACTTTCCATGTCAATTAATAAATTTACACAAGGCCATTTTGTAACTAGAAAATACTCCATTTACAGAAGAAACCTAGATTTCTAAATATTCTTACATTGCCAACATTTGTGTTGTTTTCAACTTTTCACTCTCTAACACATCACTGAGACACACCCTTCCTGCTAAAATTTGCTCATAAGTTTGCCATTGTTATGCATAAATTCCCAGAAGTGGAAATTGTTGGTACATATGTAATTGTACCAACACATATGTACCAGGCACATATGTAATTCTTTGATAAAAATACTGGCAAGCTGATCTCCTGGAAGTCATTTTTATAACGATTTTGGCAAAATGGAATGGGATGTTTAATGGAATTCATGAACAACTGGAAACACAAAACAGAATGGAATGGTATTTGGAGTGTTAAATAATATGGAATGTAAAGTGGATTTGAAATGTAGTATAGAAGGGGATGAAATGGAGACTGGTTGCAGAGGAAGCTGGAATGAAATGAGGAATAGAAGATGGACCTGACCAGGGTATGGAAAGGAAAATTGAATAGGATGGAAATTGAATGGAATATAATGGGAAAATGGAATGGAAAGGAGAATGGAAATAAATATCTAATGGCATGCAGAATAAAAAATATAATGTCATATGAGAAAAGGAATGAAATGGAATATAGAATAAAATACAATTTTAAAGAAAAAGAACGAGGGCTTCCCTGGTGGTGCAGTGGTTAAGAATCTGCCTGCCAATGCAGGGGACACGGGTTCGAGCCCTGGTCGGGGAAGATGCCACATGCCGTGGAGCGACTAAGCCCACGTACCTAGAGCCCGTGCTCTGCAACAAGAGAAGCCACCGCGATGCATGAAATAAATGGACTATGAAATATACACTGTAGACTTTTAAATAGATGAAATAGAAAAAATGGAATGGGATTTGGATTGAAATATAAAATACAACGTTTTGAAGGATGGAATAGAAATTGAATAAAAATGAAACAGAAGATGGAAAATGAAATACTGATGAATCAGAGGATGCATTAAAATGAAGAATAAATTAAAAGAATGTGTTTAAATCAGTTACTGCTCCATAATTTGGTGTTGTGAAACGACAATTATAGATTCTGTACATCTAGTATTCAGACAGAGCTTGTCTCTATTCCACTATATCTGGGCCCTCAGCTGGTAAAATTTGAATGGCTGTGAGGTCATGAGGGAAGAACAATCAGTGATGATGCCTAGACTTTGGCCAGAGAATCTGGGTGGATGATGGTACCACTTAACTGAAACAGGGAAAACTTGCTCAGTAGAGGAGTAGATCGGGAAGAATGGAAATTGGTGATTCTGTTCTGACCATGTTGACCACTACAGTCCGTGTGGTTGTGCTAGTCGTTTAGAGGAATAAACACCCCCAACTTATCTCATAACATTCCATTAACTCTAGAGGGCAACTTTCACCGGTTTCATGGATCCAGTAGTCCTCTAGGGTATCATTTCAGGTTACTCTCTGATATCTATCCCTTTACTCCTTTCTGGAATCTGTCTGGGCCTTAGTTATGATCCTTGACTTACTAAGATACCTCCATTTGTCCTTGCTCTCATTTAAAGATTATATATATATATATATTCCTATATATATATATATGTAAGGAGAAATATATATAGAGAGAAAATATATATTTCTCCTTATATGTATATTTCTCCATACATATTTCTATATATAAATAAATATTTATATAAAAATCATAAAATTATCTTCACATATATAAAGATAATTTTATTTTTTAAATAAAAATATATATTTCTATATTTTTATATATAAAGAGAAATTTTATATATATTTCTCCTTTATGAATATATATAATTGCATTAAATATATACTTTTATATACAATATATATAAACATAATTTCTCCATATATATATATTTCTTTAGATGAGGGCAATATATGTATTTTTTTCTTTCACTAATTGATTTGGCTAACCTCTAAGATCTCAAACTTTCTTCGATACAAGACCCTCTCCTCTTTAACTCTTCTGGTGTATCTTTAATGCTGTCTTCTTTCTCTTCCCCAACTGCTCCTGTTTAAACAGTATATATATATATATGCTTAAAGAAAAAGAAAATTCTGGAAGGAAGATTTTTTTCCTCTTTGTACTTTATTTTCTGAATGTTTTCAATGAATATACATTACCCTTATATTCAGGAAAAAATACAGCTATTTACATTTTGAAAAAATATGAGTTTTAAGTGTTTAATTAGGTTTTAAGCTGTTGTAAGAAAGCAGACTCTCTCATGTACTACTAGATGGTGTTTTAAATTCATAACATTGACAGATGGAAATTTGACACTATATATTTAAAGTCATAAATATGAAATCCATTTGACACTGTAATTCTTCTTCTAGACATTAATTCTGAAGGAATACTGATGTATACCCACAAAGTTGTATGCTCAAAGGTGATTATTACAGTGTCAATTTTTTTTTTTTTTTTTTTTTGCAGTACGCGGGCCTCTCACTGTTGTGGCCCCTCCCGTTGCGGAGCACAGGCTCCGGACGCGCAGGCTCAGCGGCCATGGCTCACGGGCCCAGCCGCTCCGCGGCATGTGGGATCTTCCCGGACCGGGGCACAAACCCGCGTCCCCTGCATCGGCAGGCGGACTCTCAACCACTGCGCCACCAGGGAAGCCCGTGTCAATTATTTTTAAAAGTCTGAAATTATCTCATTTTCCAAGAGGACCCTGGATGTCCATAAAATAAACTTACGCAGCTTCCACATGGTTGTTTCTAAGAAGTTTTAATGACATAGGGAAAAAGCTATATTATACATGTAAAAAACATGATAACTGTATATACCGATCAATATTTATATCTATTTATCTATCTATGTATCTGTCTACCTACTTACCTATCTATCCATCCATCTATCTATCTTAATTTCCTTTGGTTTCTGTAAAAAAATTACCACAAGTTTGGTGGCTTAATATAACAGAAATGTATTCTCTCAAAACCCTAGAGGCCAGACATACAAATTCAGTATCACTGGGACAAAATCAAGGTATGGGCAGGCCTGAAGTCCCTTTGGAGGCTCTAGGGGACAATCTGTTCCTTGCCTCTTGCAGCTTCTAGTGGCTGCTGGCCTTCCTTAGCTCATTGCCATTATCACCCCAATCTCCACCTCTGTCTTCACATAATCCTTCTCTGTGTATTTGTATCAGATCTGTCTCTGCCTCTCTCTTATAAGAACATGTGGTTGCATTTAGGGCTTACCTGGATAATATAGAATAATCTCGTTACCTCAAGATCTGTAACTTAATCACATCTACAAAGTCCTTTTTAGCCATATAAGGTAACATTAACAGGTTCCATTGATTAGGACGTGAATATCTTTTGGTGGATCGTTATTCGACCAACCACACTATCATCAATCTCTCAACCTACCTATCTTTATACCTACCTAGCTTTTTACATATATTAGGATCTCATTCCCTAAGGAGCAGTGGTTCTCAACCAGTTACATTTTGTCCCTGAGGAGACATTTGGCAATTCCTGGAGATATTTTTGGTTGTCCCAACTGGTGAGGGTGGAGGTGCTACAGGCATCTAGTGTGTAGAGAACAGAGATGCTGCTAAACTCCCTCAATGCACAGGACAACATCCTACATGGAATTATCTATCTGATCCATAACGTCAAGAGTGTCAAGGTTGACAAACCCTGATGGAGAAAATTTAGACAATTCAGAAAAGTTGATAACAAAATTTAAATCCCAAGCAATCGTGCCAGTGATTGATAACTATTGTTCAACACTTGATATGTCATCAGAGTGAAGTCACAGGAAGATGGCAGAGTAGAGAAATCAAAAAATCTATCCCTCCACAAGCAATGATTAAGTTGGCAAAACTATCAGTATCAATTTGTTTTTGAACTCTGGAATTTAATTTTAAAAACTTAGAACAACGAGAGAGTGCTGATTTCTAATTTTGGTAAGAGATCTCTGTGGTGATTTTGGTTACCTGCCTACCATCCCCATTCCCCAGCTAGGCAGTGGCTATGTGGATGGCAGTCTGTATTCCTGGTTCAGCTTGCTGGTGTCAGAGGGAGAAATATAGACATAGTTCTCAGAGTTGTGGTTGTGCATTTTGGCCTGTTTTGTGGTTCCCTGAGGAATCAGCTCAGAGATTTGTCTTTGCTTCACCAACCTTAGAACTGTTAGGGCTGGAGCAGCCTCCCAGGTGAGCATTTGTTGAAAGCATTTAAAAGCAAATAATACCTCTCACACAACTCAATATCTAAAGAACAACCAACCTGACTAAAAAATGGCAGAAGATCAGAATAGACATTTTTCCAAGGAAGACACACAGATGGCCAACAGGCACATGAAAAGATGCTCAACGTCACTAATCATCAGGGAAATCCAAATCAAAACCACAATGAGCTCTCCTCACACCTGTCAGAATGTCTATTATCAAAAAGACAAGTGTTGGCGAGGATGAGGAGAAAAGAGAACACCTGTGCACTGTTGGTGGGAATGTTAATTGGTGCAGCCACTATAGAAAACAGTACAGAGGTTCCTCAAGAAACTAAAAATAGAACTACTATATGATCTAGTAATTCTATTCCTGGGGATATATTTGGAAAAGACGAAAACTCTAATTCGAAAAGATACATGCACCCCAGTGTTCATTGCAGCATTATTTACAATAGCCAAGATATGGAAGCAACCTGAGTGTCCATCAACAGATGAATGGATAAAGAAGATGTGGTGTATATATATACAAATAGAATACAATGGAATACTCAGCCATAAAAAAGAATGAAATTTTGCCATTTGCAAGAACATGGATGGGCCTGGAGGGTATGATGCTTAGTGAAGTAAGTCAGACCAAGACAAATACTGTAGGTTATCATTTATATATGGAATATAATAAAATAAAATTAATTAATATAACAAAACAGAAACAAACTCATAGATACAGAGAATAAACTAGTGGTTACCAGTGGAGAAAGGGGTATGGGGAGAGGCAAGATAGAGGAAGGGCATTAAGAGGGCCAAACTACTACATATAAAATAAATAAGATACAAGAATGTAATGTACAGCACAGGGAATGTGACCAATATTTTATAATAACTTTAAATGGAGTATCATAAAAGTGTCAAATCATGATGTACACCTGAAACTAATATCACACTGTAAATCAACTATACTTCACTTAAAAAAAATACTACCCACAAGCCCTTGAGGCAGAAGATGGTGGAAGGAGTGTGGAGCATGCTGTGGATAGGTGACTTGCCCAGCCCTGAGGTAGGAAAGTCTCACTGCCAAGGAGACTGAGACTCCCAGAGCGGGCTGCTTGTTGTGCTGATGCCTGCCACCTTGGTGTCTCTGTGTAAGAAGAGTCTCACGCAGATAAAGAGGTTTACGGGACCAAGTTGCTTGCCCTGAGTGGGTCCCCTTTATCCTGTTCCTCTCCTGCCACACTCCCACCCCCACAGACCCCTGGGTCTCTGGGTAGGGAGGAGAGTCTTTGGCCCACAGGAACAAAGACTTCCTGGATCCGGCTGCATTTGTGACTTGGATTTTCACCATTCTGATAGGCGTGCTGTGGGTCCCAGTTCACTTTTAACTACAGGTTAGTCAGCCAGCCTTCATTAAAGCAGAACTGTTACACAAATGAAATCAAACATAAATGAAAAGTAAAATCTGCCAAAGGGCAAGAGCAATATTAAACATAGAATTTGGGGGTTTTAGGGCTTTTATAAGATCCCTTGAGGCTATTCACAGCCAAACCTCAAAGTTGGACCAAGAAGGAGCAAAGTCTGGGGTCTTAAAATTTCCTTTTTCCCATTAGGGAGAAAAAGCCATGTACAACTTGTATTGGAAGGTGTTTAAAGCATCCTGGAACAAATCTGGGATTTTCTGTTGTTAAAATTCACAAGCAGAGCAGGAAGAAGGTTGTATAAAACATTAAAGGTGGGAAAAGTCAATGCGAGTAGAATACCTAGGCAGAGCACTACAGATTGTGCATATCTGGTAATCCCGGTATCTTTTTGAAAGGAAACAAAAGCTATTATAAAAGCCCTTTTTCTTTACTATAAGAGCCTCAATCCACCAACAATTCATTCAGATGAGGTTAATTCTTCTTTTATGCCTAAAGCATCCAAGTAGGGCATTCCTGTATGTTCACCATGTAAATCCCTGTGATATTAATCTGATCAACAGTTGGGTCTACGTTGGGGAGTAAATAGGTCAGTGGGAAATCTTGAGACAGTTATGGAGAATAACGTATTTGACTCACCTGACTGAAGGATACAGGTGATACTAATTTGGGGAAACAGGACTTTCTGTATTTCATCTTTCCTGTCTTTAAAGTAGATTGGGCTCCACAAAGAGAACCTTAAGTTCTGCTGTATAATTTCAAATCTTTTTTCTATCTTCTTTTTTTATTTTGGCTGGTGAAACAGAGTCTCTGACTTTAAGGCTGCCTGAGTGTGAGTTCTAGTTTTACCTTTTAAAAATGCCACCCTGAATTCTGGAAAGACAGGTACAGCAGCCAAGATCTGCTTACATAATCATGGTTTTCCCTCAAGGAACCACACTAAGTTCTCAGGGTAGAGAGTCAAGAAATATCCCTCCTGGCTTCGGCAGAGGGAGGGGAGACTAACCATCAGTAAACACTCCCATAACCTTCTCCATAACAAAGTCCTACTTTCCAGGATAAAATACTTCTCTAGAGCATAATTCTGAAATCTTATCCTGGCTGGAAGAGGGAATTCCTCCTCAATCCATCCCCTACAGTCTTCCTGGCCTCAGCTGTTGGGGGGAGGGAGGGAACTTTAAGAAAATGAATTGGGAATGTTGCAGTCTAAGTAGTAGGAAAGAGGCAAAAATGATATATCACTGGAGGAGGGACAGAAACCATTGTGAAGGCCACAGCACTGAATCACAGGCCTTCTAAAAGACTGACAGTTAATCAGAAGGTTATGGCATGCTTCCTGTCCTCCATACCCTACCACCAAATCAGCGAGGCTCCAATATAGTAACAATGGGTAACAACTGAAAAAGCTGTAAGATACACTCACTCTGAGGAGCACTGTACAGAGAAGCCCCAAAGCCAAGATGGGGAACCAAATTAAGGATATTAGAGGAATCTGATGCTTCTAGTACACATAGTTATGATGAACATTTAAAACAGCCCACCTCTTAGCCAGATTAACACAACTCTTCACACTAAAAGACTATTTACCTCAATTTTATTACCCAAACATTTATCTTTCAATAAAAAAATGACAAAGCATATTAAAATGCAAGAAAAAAAAAAAAAACACAGTCTGAAGAGACAAACCTCAGAACCATACTCATATATAGTACAGGTATTGGAATTAACAGACAATGAATTTAATATATCTATGAGTAATATGTTAAGGTCTTTAATGGGAAAAGCAAATAACATACAAGACCAAATGTGTAATGTAAGCAGAGAGACAGAAACGCTAAGAATCAAAAAGAAATTCCAGAAGTCAAAACAGAAACAGAAATGGGAAATGCCCTTGACTGGCTCATAGTAGATTCCACATATCTGAGCAAAAATGTGAGGATAAGTCAGTGAAAACTTCCCAAAGTGAAATGCAAAGAAAATAAATATTAAAAAAAAGTCAGAACAGAGTAACCAAGAACTGTGGGACAATATAAAAGAATGCAACATACATGTAGTTAGAATACCAGAAGGAGAAAAAAGAGAAAATGGAGCAGAAGAAATATTTGAAGTAATAATTACTAAGAACTTTTCAAAATGAAGGACAGGTAACAAATCACAGATCTGGGAATCTCCGAGAACACTAAGCAAGATAAATATAGGACAAAAAGGCTACACCTAGACATATTCAATCTGCACATAAACAAAGACAATGAAAAATTTTGAAAGAAGTCAGGAAAAGAAAGTACCTTATTTATAGAGGAATAAGGATAAGAAGAATTACAGTGGACTCCTTGTCAGAAAACATGTAAGCAAGAATAGAGGGGTATGAAATATTTAAAGTGATGAAAAGGGATGAATTTATCCTTCAAAAGTGAAGGAGAAATAAAGACTTTCTCAGAAAAGAAAAAAATGAGGGAAATCATTGCCAGTAGACTTGCCCTGCCAGTAATGTTAAAAGAATCAAATCTTTAGGTATAGGAAAAAAAATATATATGTATATATACTTATATATTTATATATCAGATGTATATATCTCAGAAGATTTGATTTTCATTGAGCAAAACAAGCATCTCAGAATAAGTGAAGATAAAATATTTTCTTTTTCTTAATTGATTGACCTAAAATATAACTTTCTTTAAAGCATTAATAATAACAATGTATGGGGTGACTATATCATATAGGTAACTGAAACAAATAAATGCAAGGTTCCAAAGGAAAGCAGGCAGGAACTGAGAATATTCTGTTATAACCTTATAGTGTTATGTGAAGGTAAACTTGGACTAATTAAAAATATGTGTATTTTAAATGCTAGAGCAAGCACTGAAAATTTTTTAAATAATATGCTGAGAGAGGATATAAAATAGAATAAAATAAAATGCTCAGTTAACACCAGAGAAGGCAGATAATGATGAGGAAAAAAGAAACAAAGAGGAAATTTAATAAATAGAAATCAGGGACTTCCCTGGTGGTCCAGTGGTTAAGACTCCACACTTCCAATGCAGGGGGTGCGGGTTAGATTCCTGGTCGGGGGAAACTAAGATCCCACATGCTGTGCGACGCAGCCAAAAAATAAAAACAAACAAAAAAAGGAAAAAAAAAACAAATAGAAATCAGTAACACTGGTGGTAGATATTAATCCAACTATATAAATAATCACTTTATATGTGAATGGTCTGAACATCCCAACCAAAAGACAGATTGTCAGAGTGGATAGAAAAACTAGACCGACTATATATTGTCTAAAGGAAATTCAATTTAAATATAAAGACTCAAGGAGGTTAAATATAAGGAGATAAAGATACCATGCTAACATTAATCAAAAGAAAGCTGGAGGGCTTCCCTGGTGGCGTAGTGGTTGAGAGTCCGCCTGCCGATGCAGGGGACACGGGTTTGTGCCCTGGTCCGGGAAGATCCCACATGCCGCGGAGCGGCTGGGCCTGTGAGCCATGGCCACTGAGCCTGCACGTCCGGAGCCTGTGCTCCGCAGTGGGAGAGGCCACAACAGTGAGAGGGCTGTGTACCGCAAAAAAAAAAAAAAAAAAAAGCTGAAGTACTATATCAATGTCAGATAAGGCAAACTTCAGAACATGAGAAATTCTCAGGGATAAAATGAGGCATTATCAAATGATAAAGGAGTCAATTCATCAAGAAGACACAGAAATCCTTAACATATATATACCTAACAACAAAGTATCAAAATTCATGAGGCAATACTACAAAGCTACAGGAATCAAGACAGTATGGTGCTGGCACAAAAACAGAAATAGAGATCAGTGGAACAGGATAGAAAGCCCAGACATAAACCCACGCATATATGGTCACCTTATCTTTGATAAAGGAGGCAAGAATATACAATGGAGAAAAGACACCTCTTCAATGAGTGGTGCTGGGAAAACTGGACAGCTACATGTAAAATAATGACATTAGAACACTTCCTAACACCATACACAAAAATAAACTCAAAACTGATTAGACAGCTAAATGTAAGACTGGACCCCTGATCAGAGATTGTCTGCTGCCCACATTATTCCCACTCCTCCCAGCCATAGACCTTTTGTCTCTTAATTCCTCTGGAGGCTGAGCCCTGCTCCCAGTGGAACAGACAGCCCAGAATCACCTGCCCTCCCCCTGATGGAATGTTCCAACTCCTTGCAGTCATCTCTTGACTGACCCTCATCGTGGGATCCCTCTGATAGCAATAGCCCTAACTATGTAGAGTTCACATTGGACAGTGACTTTTAGACACGTGGTCATCCTCCATCAGCATCTTCATCACACTCAAGGCAGTTTTCAAATAGGCTGGTTAGTAGAGCATGATTTGGCACAGAACCTACTGGTTTCAACGATATAACTCTGAAGTTAGAAAGGGGTTTTTGAATTCACCTTGATATCTGCATTAGGATTTTAACTGAGTGTCTTATTTGAAACTGAACACATGTACCTATAAGTGAGAATACCTATGTGGTCAAAATCAAAGCCTCTTTTACAAATAGTTAATAAGGAAACACCATGGAAATCACTGTACAAGCAAACATCTAGAGAAGCTGAATTCCTAAAAATTCTGGAATACTTCTAGAAGGTAGAAAATGGTTCCTTGGCAGTCACACTAGCTTTGATTTAAAAAGAAAGAAAAAGAATTCACCATCCTTCCAGTGCCTCTTATCTGTGTACTTTCCCCAGAAGAAAATGCTGGTTTTCAGGGTGTCTAATGGCACCTGTACAGGTGTTCCATCGTATTCAGTCAGGTGGTGTGTAGCAGGGACTCCCATGTTAAGATATTGACCACGCACCAAAAGTAAGGAGAAAATTCTCAGCCTACTGAGATTACAGAGGCTATTGCAAAGGGTAGTGTAGAGAGGTGCTACTGAGTGAAGAAGGGTGAGCCTTTCCTGCAGATATTTTTCAGGTTCCTTTTGAAAATGAAATATCATCCTGTATTGGAAAGCACCTATCACATTTTAGGCTTTTGAAAAAGCTGGTTAATTGCAAGATGAATTTGCACTTCTCAGAAACTTCTCCAAGAAACAAAGAGGGTTGTTACCATACAAATTATATAAAAATTGCTCTGTATTGAGCACATATTATTTTAACAGTTTGTGGGAGAGACTGCAAATGTTCATCCATATCTTGGCTTCCTCCACCTCCTAGATTCCTGGAAATACTACATTGCCAAGTGCACTCATAGCTAGAAAAGATCGTGTGACTTAGCCCTTGCCACTGAAATAGAAGTGAAAGTAATATTTTTCAGTTCCAGGCTAAGACAGTTGAGAACCAGTTTGACACTTGCATGGTTTTTTGTCTATTTGGCAGCAAACATGGAGAGACTATCTTGAGATGGTGGAACTATAAAAGATGGAAGCAGCCTGGAACTCCACTTCAACTGAGAGCAGAAAGCCCCTGCCAACCACATCCACTTTATGTGCAGAATGAATAAATGTTTGTTGTTTTAAGCCATTCAAATTTCAGATTAGGAGAAACTTTATCTTATGGATACACAGCTACTCTTTCTGGTGTCAGACGTATTTAAATATTTCCATTACAAAGGTAACAGTACAAAAAGCCTTCTTCCAAAAGATAAAAAAATCTAACAAGACAGATAAATCACAATTCCACTCTTTACAAACGTTCCTCGAAAATTCAGCCCTTTTTCAGAGTTAACCACAATGAACAATCTGGTGTGTTAAAGCTGATTCTAGGCTTTTTTCATGTATAAGTATTTAATAAGCATATATTGTGATTTTTTTAACAGACATGGGTAGTGATGTATATAGTCTTCTCCCACTTGCCTTTGTTAATTAATAAATTAAATGATCAGCTAATAAAATGAAGTATTCTTCCATAGCAGGACATATATATCTACTTCACTTCTGTAACTGCTACCTGGAATTGCCATGTATGTGTGCCACAACATAACAATTCTTCCACTGATAGACACATAATTGTTTCCCACTTTATGCTATGATAAATAGAACTGAAATAAACATGTTTGAACATGAATTCTTTGGAAAATGTGCATGTTTTCTTAAAGACATAGCAGAGTGGAAACTGTATTAAAGTAGAAAATGTAATTATTTTCAAGTTTTATAAATATTGCTAAAATTTCATTCTAAAAATACCATACCAATTCATATCTGCACCAATTATTATATGTGAATACCTTACATTCTCACAGACGTTTTATTTTGTCATTTGTCATAGTTATTTTAATTTATATATCCCTGTTTATCCCTGTTCAATCAATAAATAGATTGAACAGAAAATTAACATGGCTAGGCTACAGTTCCTATATATTCAATCAAACAATTAATGTAGGTGTTGCTGTGAAGGTACTGATGATGGTTAATACTGTGGTTTTAATTTTATGTGTCAACTTGGCTGGCCCATGGTGTCCAGAAATGGTCAAACATTATTCTGCATGTTTCTGTGAGTGTATGTTTGGGTGAGAGTAAAATTTAAATCAATGGGCTTTGAGCAAAGCATACTGTCATCCATAATGTGTGGGGGCCTCATCCAGTTGAAGGCCTGAATAGAACAAAAAAATGACCTCCCCCGAGCAAGAAGGAATTCTGCCAACAGACGGCCTTTGAGCTAGAAAGGAAACATCAGCTTTTCCCTTAGTATCCAGGCTGGTGGCCCACCCTGAATATTTTAAACTTGCCAGCTTCCATAATCACAAGAGCCCCTCTTCCTCTCTTCCTCTCTCTCTTCCTCTGGCCGGCCTTCCTTCCTTCCTTTCTTTCTTTCATCTATCTATCATCTATCTATCTATCTATCTATCTATCTATCTATCTATCTATCTATATCTCCTAGTGGTTCTGCTTTTCGGGATAACCCTTACCTATACAGAACTTTACAGATGTAATTAAACCCCTAATTAGTTGACTTTAAGTAAGAGAAATTATCCTGGATAATCTGAGTGGGCCTGATTCATCAGTTGAAAGACCATAAAAGCAGGGTTGCGGGGATACATAACTAATTAAACGTTTGAAATCAGTCAATGTAATCCACCATATTAACAGGCTAAAGAAGACAAATCACATGATCATATCAACTGATGCAGGAAAAGCATTTGAAAAAATTCAACACCCATCATGATAACAACTGTCAGAAAAACAGGAATAGGGTGTAACTTCTTCAAGTTGATAGAGACCATCTACAAAAAAATCTATAGCTAACATTATACTTAATAGTGAAAGACTGCTTTCCCCCTAACACTGAGAACAAGACAGGGATGTCTGCTCTCACCATTCTTGATCAACATAGTGCTGGAAATCCTAGCCAGTGAAATAAGGAAAGAAAGGGCAATAAAAGGCATACAGATCAGAAAGAAGAAATAAAACCATACCTGTTTGCAGATGACATGATTGTCTATACACAAAATCCCAGGGAATCTACAAAAAAAAGTAAAATGCCCCCTTGGGCTAAGAAGTGTGTTCAGCAAGGGCACAGGACACAAGGTAAACATATATAAAACAACTGCATTTCTATACACTAGCAATGAACAAGTGGACACCAATATTACAAATTTAATGCCATTTACAATCACTTAAATATTAGATACTTAGATGTACCTTTAACAAAACATGTACAGGACTTGAATGGTTAAAACTATTGAGGCTGAAATTCTGAAAGAAATCAAGGAAAATCTAAATAAATGGAGAGACATGCCATGTTCATGAATTGGAAGACTCAACATAGTAAAGATGTCAATTCTTCCCCAACTGATATATTTACTGTAATTCCTATAAAAATCCAACCAAGTTTATTGTAAAAGTTATAAGGAAATGTAAAGGAACTAGAGTAGCTAAAACAATTTTGAAAAAGAATAACATGGGAGGAATCTGTTTATCAGACTTTAAGACATTATATAGCCACAGTAACCAAGGTTGTGTGGTATTGGCAGAGGGATAGACAAATAGATCAACAGAATAGAGAACCAAGAAATAGACTCACCTAAGTAAGTATGCCCAACTTATTTTTGTCATCTGCAAAAGCAATTCAGTATAGAAAATATAGCCTTTTCAACAAATGGTGCTGGAGCATTTGGACATTCATAGGCAAAAAAAAAAACCTGACCTTGACTTAAGCCTAACATTATATACAAAAATTAACTCAAAATAAATCATGGACTTAAATTTGAAACTTAAAATGATACAACATTTAGAAAAAAAGGAAGGAACATTTCAGGATACAGGGTTAGGACAAGAGTGTTTAGACTTGACCCATAAAGCATGATCCATAAAAGGAAAAATTCATAAATTGGCTCACACCAAAATTAAAATCTTGTGCTCTGTAAAAGACCCTTTTAAGAAGATGAAAACACAATCTACATACTATAAGAAAATATTTGCAAACCATGTTATCTGAAAAAGAACTAATATCTAGACTATATAAAAACTCTTAAAACTCAACAAGAGAAAAACAATCCAACTAGAAAATGGGCCAAAGGCATGAACAGACATTTCACTGAAGAGGAAATGCAGATGTCAAATAAGTACATGAAAAGGTGTTCAAAATCATTAGCTATCAGAAAAATGCAAATTAAAACCACGATGAGCTATCACTACACACCTACCAGAGTAACTAAAATAAAATAGAGTGACCAAATGCTGGTGAGGATGCAGAGAAACTGGACCACTCATATGTTGCTAATGGGGATGTAAATGGTACAGCTGCTTTCAGAAAGAATTTGGCAGTTTATTATAAAACTAAATATACAACTACCACACAACCTAGCAATTACACTCTTGAGCACTTATTCCTGGGAAATGGAAATGTCCTTTCACACAAAAATCATGCATAATTATTTATAGGAGCTTTATTCATAATAACCAGAAACTAGAAAAAACGCAGATGTCCTTCAATGGATGAAAGGTTAAACCAACTGTGGTATATCCCTTCTACAGAACACTACTAAGCGATAAATAGGAATGAACTACTGATACGTGCAAAAACCCAAATGAATATCCAGAGAATTATGCTGAGTATGATTCCATTTATTTAAATTTTTAAGATGATAACTTTATAAAGATGGAAAACATATTAGTGGTGGCCAGGCATTGAGAAGAGAATGTGGGTGGGAGGGGGGTGGTTGTGGCTGTAAAAGGAACAACATGAGGGATCTTTGTGGTGATGAAAAAGTTCTGTCCCTTGACTGTATCCATGTCAATATCCTGGTTGTGTTACTGTGGGTTTGCAAGATGCTGCTCTTCAGGGGAACTAGGTAAAGGGTATATGCCATCTCTCTGTATTATTTATTTATTTGGCCACACTACGCAGCATACAGGATCCTAGTTCCCTGACCAGGGATCGAACCCATGCCCCCTGCAGTGAAAGCGTGGGGTCCTAACCACTGGACCTTCAGGGAAGTCCCCTCTCTGTATTATTTCTACTTCTCTGGTTAAACCCTGACTGATGCACTGAGGAAAAACACTTAATAAACAAAGCAAAATGAAATAACAAGGCACTTAATTCGAGCTGTCTGTGTGAGGATGGTGAGGAGGAAACAACTTGGAGAGTTTGAGGTAGTCAGTGACTGTTGAAATAGTGTATGTGTGTGGGTGTCCATAATGAGAATTTTGTCTGACTAAATTGAAGTTATTCCTCTTAAGTGACATTTAGAATAGAGACTAGAGGAAACTGGGGATAGAGAAGGAGGGAGAGTTGGTGGCGATTTGAGTTAGAAGTAGACATGAGGAAGGGGGTGATGGTTGAGGTCAATGTGAGCCACTTAAGGTTCTGTGGGCTGTGTAGGTAGAGATGTCCAGTGTGCAGTAGAAAACATGGGTCTGGTTATCAGAAGAGGGGCCCAGGCTGTAGATTAGGCTTAGCTGCATTAGTAGAGATCGTTTAAGGCCACAAATTTAGGTAAAATCAAGTGTTGTATATATAGTAGCCCACATGCTATAGTATGTCATACCCTCTCCTGTAAACACAGTTGGAAACCCAAATTACACAGCTTATTAAAATTAAAAGCTTAAGAAATCCAGGAAGAACTTCAAAGGGGAAAGTACTCACCCAGAAACCCACCAATCAGAGAAACTTTTCCTATGTTTCCTTAAGCTTTCTTTTCTAAGCTTTCTTTTCTAAGCATATAACTGTGCCTTTGCATATGCCTGTGCCTTTGCATATGCCTGTGTATTTGTGGCTTATACATAAGCCACAAACTTATGTAAACTTTAGTTAACATAAAGTTAACTACCCTGATTGTTCAATTTCACCTGTTCTACCTTGGGTGCCCTTTAGGACTCTACTCTTGACAGCCTTTGTCCAAGGTTGACCTTACACTCCGCACCAGTACCCAGACACTTATCTGCTATCATTACTCTGTTTGTTTTAGTCAGCTAGCAGCTCTCCATTAACCCAAGTTTCTCTCCACATACAGAGCAGGGTGTTGAAAGCAACTTTGAGCACAGGTCTCTGAAGGCTGAGACTCCATGATGCACGCTGTATCTAACCGCCAGACAGTGGACATGAACATTTTAGACATGAGACTGCTTATTCCGGCTGAAGCTTTCTCCAAAAATCCAAACTATGAACATAAGGAAGGCCGAGCAGTCTGGGTAAAGTGGGGACTGCAAGCCCACAGCCCTTTCTTCCCCTGGGGACAGTGGGCCCTGACACCCACAGAACTCTTGGCTGCTGCCTGAACACTGCTGGGAAAGCTTGGTGCTAGAAGACCCTGCCTCAGGCATGGACTTCATCTAGGGTTGGCAGCCGTCCTGAACACACAGGACACATCCTCGATGTGATTTTGTCCTGCATTCTATATTGGCTTTGTCAGGACACCCTAAATGTCCTGTATTCAGCTTTTTCAGTAAGTTACAAAAATTCAGCAGTTAGAGCTATTTTTCAACCACAGTAATTGGCGATTAAATCACTTAAGGCAACACTAGCTGAGAAGCATACCTCCACAAATAAACATCTGGCCCCTTCTGCAGGTTTGGCTGAGGGAAGATCAAAAGGGCGGGGGGGATTTAGAATTAAAGGAAATATTCACAAAAGAAAAAGCCTGTGTTTCTGGCCACCGTCCCAAGTTATGAACAGGTAACCACCATTAACTAGAATCAGCCCATAAATTACTGCCTTTCTCCAGTAATAGGCTTCTGAAAGACAGCAAATCAATGACAGGGCCAGGCTTCTGAAAATTCAGCCAATCACACTTCTAGTCAGCAAGTCCACAGCAGCCTTACTCTAGTGGCCACAAGATCACCCCTGAAAGTCTGTCAGTCCCTAAACGCTTCCGCTTCTGAATGATCACCAATCCTTGAATCCCCAAACTAACCAAAATCTTATATAGCATCGGCTCTGGATTGTTCTGGAAGACTGAACCTTGCAGGGACACTTCTCCCTTTAGGCAAGCAGGAAGTTCAACGTTTTGCATCAAATACCGAGTTCGGGACTTCCCTGGTGGTCCAGTGGTAAAGAACCCGCCTTCCAATGCAGGAGACACAGGTTCGATCCCTGGTCAGGGAACTAAGATCCCACATGCCGCGGGGCAACTAAGCCCATGCTCCACAACTACTGAGCTCGTGCGCCTCAACTAGAGAGCCTGTGTGCCGCGCCACAACTGCAGAGCCCACTGTGCGCACTCTGGAGCCTGCGTGCCACAACTAGAGAAGAGAAAACCCACACGCCACAACTAGAGAGAAGCCTGCACGCCGCAAAGAAAGCTCCCATATGCCTCAATGAAGATCCCGCATGCCACAACTAAGACCCGATGCAGCCAAAAATAAATAAATAAAATAATAAATAAATCTTAAAAAAAAAATACCGAGTTCAATTTATTTATACTTCCTAAGTTCACAGCCCTTTCAACCAATCAACCCTTGTTTACTTGTGAGTGACAGACACACTAACATGGCCTTGAAGTTTTCAAATTCAGTCTTTTCAATTTTTGCAATGGTTGCATTCATCTAGTTTTATCTGTGTATATTTGAACCTTGAAATGCCCAGACAAAAGTGTAAATATTGTAACAAATTTTATCAACAGTACACTTTTATTCAATGAGAAACAATTCCTTTCAAAGATATTTGTGCAGCATACAATTGTCCATTCAGTATAGAAAATGGTGGAAAGTCGGTTATAGACCAGCAAATACTACAGCGCAGCATGAGAGATGTATGATTTCCTCAGCCAGTACCAAAGACAGTAAAACAAATAAAAAAACAAAAAAAAACTCTTTAATTAAGAGAAATTCACATGAAGAAGATAAAATAGTCACAGTGGAAGTTGTAACAGTCTTCTACACTATATATGAAAGATATCAGTCTTTCAGCTCAAATGACTGTTTGAATATACTACTACCAGAATTATTTTCTGATTCCAAAACTGAAAGCAAATTTCAAAATGCCAGGGTGAAATCATAAAAAATGTAATAGCTCCATTTACTATTACAAAGATTATCAAAGATCAAAATGGTAAATCTAAATCATCCATGCTAAGATATCTAAACCTTTTTACAGCATGGCCACAGATGCATGTGATGACAATGCAGGAAACGTTTTCTTCCTTGGCTTGTGTTTTTTTCCTTTTTCTTATGAAAAAGGCTATTGTGAGTAAAATCCCTTCCAGATGAAATTTCAGAAACAGATGATTTTTACAGAGACTCTACTTGAGTTTGGAGTGAATGAAAAAAAATGTACTGGTTTTTGTAGGGATTATACGAGTTTTGGTGGAGATTGTATATATCAATACTTGTATACAGGTGCAAAAAAATTTATTCAAAGTTAAAGCAGAACACGAATGATTCTACTGAAAGTGTTGGCTGTACTTCTCATATTCTGCATAATTCTACTCAAACAGTATCTGATATCCTTTCTACTGACATTGAAATAACAGTCATAAAATTTTTCTCTTATTTCAGCATTTATACAATTTGAACACGGGAATTCCCTGGCGGGCCAGTGGTTAGGACTCTGCACTTTCACTGCCAAGGGCATGGGTTCGATCCCTGGTCACCTGGTTGGGGAATTAAGATCCCACAAGCAGTGAGGTATGACAAAGAAAAAACAAACAAACAAAAAAACGTGAACATAATGACTAAATGATTTTAGTGATTTTATTAGCATCCAGTATTTTTCAATTCTTTCTCATTCAAAAATCCATTGGCTCTCTTTAACAAGTACAATTGAAGGCTCTTCAGTTTTTTTTTTTTTTTTTTAAACACTGAATCATACTTTAATTGTGAAGGAAAAAAAACCAAATTCTTTCTGACTTATTAAATTATCTGTTGAGGGAAGCCTACTTATTTCTTGTTTTTGTTTTTATTTTTTGCGGTACGTGGGCCTCTCACTGTTGTGGCCTCTCCCGTTGCGGAGCACAGGCTCCGGACGCGCAGGCTCAGCGGCCATGGCTCACGGGCCCAGCCACTCCGCGGCATGTGGGATCTTCCCGGACCCGGGCACGAACCCGTGTCCCCTGCATCGGCAGGCGGACTCTCAACCACTGTGCCACCAGGGAAGCCCCCTACTTATTTCTTGCTCAGAGTTTTCACTATCTCATTTGCAAATGGATTTTACAAAGTGAAAGAAAAACAGGGTTACTGAAGTACTCCATTGCTTAAAGGAACTTGTTGAATATGTTAAATAATTGATGAAAAAGTTCATCTCTTTAAGTATCGAGGCTTTTCATAAAAGGGACAACATTACTTACGAAGGGGAAAGAAATTCTGACTTGAAGTGGATAATTATTATGGCACTTGCCATGAGTATCTTTTGAAATGGATTTCATTGCTTGAAGAATCTGCTTCTTTCACTCGGATATTACTATATACACTTCCAGCATGGGAACAAGTGAAATCATACGTAGTGCTAAAGAAAAAGGGGATTAAAAAATGATAACAATGTTCTGTTCTGTCAGTGGACAACAGCAAAAAAATTTGTGGATCAACAGGTACAACACAATCCGAAAGAAAGGAAAAACAAGTTCTATTATGCTTATATCAAATTTGGAGAAAAATTCTCAAAATTGTTAACTTTATGTCAGTACATGTTCAGTATGTGAACTAAAAAAGCTGCCTGCCATGTCAGTAAACAAAGGCTGTTGCAGCCATCAGCCACTATAGCTGCCCTCGACAGTGAGCCCTGAGGGAACTCAGGATGAGAAAACACAGGATTCTGTCCCCAGATAGCTGAGGCGCATATCAAAGGAATGATTTCAATGAGCCCAGACTCTTGTATCTTCTCATACACAGAAAAGCGCTAAATTATTTAATTTGAGATGTCTGGTTTTCTTTCATTAACAGTAAGCTTTTAATGTTCCCACTACGGGTCTTTGTTGCAAACACTCCTATATATCTTGGCTCCCCTAGTCGCCTCTTCAGAGCAGTCTCTCAGAGTTATCTGAGATGCTGTGTTCTGGGCTTAAGTCCTCACTTTTGTCCACCAAATAAAACATAACTCTCAACCTTTAGGTTGTGCTCTTTTTTTCAGTCGACAAGTATACTGGCTGATAATGCTAACACTGAATTTATGTTCTCATTAATGATTCTTCAATGAACGAAAGAATGAAATAAGTTGGCAGCGACCAGTGTAGAAGCTATGCTACAATGTAAATAGACTGTAGCTGTCAGGAATTTTATAAGCAAATTTTGCAAAACAAGGAATTGTTAAAGAGAAGCAAATAATCAGGGAAATATAATTAAAGAAAGAGCTATATAATGTACATGTTCATTATTTCAGATAACCAAAAGACAGTTTTTATACATATCTTCCAAGCAATATTTTTCTTTTATCTCTGTGTATATATACACATATGCAATTAAAAATTATTCAATTCAATTTTGAAAAAAAGAAGTAAGACACAAAAGGGCACATCCAGTTCTGTTCTGTTTATATAACGTTCAGGCTAAATTAAACAGTATATTCTTTATGATTTCGTACATACGTCATAAAACTAAAAGGAAAAGCAAGGAGGAAATTCAAGACTCAGAAGGTAACTCTAGTGGAAAGAGAAGGGATACAGTAAGCAATGAACTCACATAGGGTATCTGATGTGTTGGTGGTCTCTTTTCTTACACATATGAGGTTCACACTCTTTTCTACCTTTTAATTATTCTTTAAACTATGCATATATACATCTTCCTATACAAATATATATCTCAATAAATATTTTAAAAATATTTCATTATAAAGTTATCTCATAAATTCCAGGAAGTCTAAGAAGATTTTTGAAAATTATTCAACTTACTACTGATAATAAAATGCAAAACTGCAAAACTTTGTAGACACAATCTCAAAACTTGGATTATTATCATACAGAAACTACTGACTGATATGAAACTACTGACTGGATTAATAAAGATGGGTTTTACAATGAAATATTGAATTTTAAAATAAAATCCTAAAGAGTTAGCTAGCATTCCTAGACACATTAAAGTTTGCCCAGCTTTACCTCTATGGAAGTCCTGGTTTTCAGAAAATTATAATGAACTATATAACTCATTATTGCAATGTGTTAATCCAACAAAGTATCCATGTTGCTGCCATTAATTCTCTTTTAGTTTCACCATCACATCTTTACTCCACGCAGAGATACATTTTATTTCAATGCCTATGTCAAATTGATAACTGGAAGTGATATGTCACTCTAAAATGAGGAAAGCTGTCCACAAGCAGTTGCTCGAGAAGCTAAAAATACATTTTCACAGCTGACGTGTTAATGGAGAAGTTAACTCTGCCAGCAACATGAAATGAGAAACTCAAGGCATTTTGAGCATTTGAGAGGCAGCTGATCTCCATTTCACTGGTATTTACCCTTGCTGCACTGGGACCTCTGGCTGGGGACCAGCCTGCTACCTCTACTGTGACTGTAAGGCCCCCAGTCCATCTCTGTACTGAGGGCAGAGGACTGGAGGAACCAGCAGGGCTTTCAAGACACATCTTTCCTCCTACCTACCACGGAGAGAGAAAACAGCGCTTTTCTGTGAGGGGAAAACCTGCTACTCTATATATGAATGAGCTAGATGTTGTCAGTAAAGCCTTCGGAAAGAAGGAAGCCTAAAAATAATAACCAAATCACTTGGAAGATTTCCCAAGATATTAAAGCAGCATCCTCAGTTTCAAGGCCACCGTCTCCACCGATTTCTCCTGAAGTTCACTAGGTCAGGGAGCTCTAGTGCCCGGAGGAGCCGGTCAGGGAGGAGGAATGTGGGGCGAGAGTGAGGAAATGGCTACAGGACTCGAAGATGCGAAGATACACGGGATAAGAGGCTCAGCCTTGCCTTCGAGTTACTACGGCTCTTTCTTCTTGGTCCTGAGTTATCCTTTTTGTCTATTTTCATTGATTGAATAATGGCATCCTTGCAAAAATTCACTCCACCCGTTGCTCTGTGATCACAGAAGGGCAGATGTATCGTAACTGGATCTTCATTCCTCTCTGAGGTGGAGCACACCACCGCTTTCAGAGTAAATGAAGAGGATATATTGAATTCAGAGCGAGAGTCTCCCATAAATGAGCACACCATAGTCTGGAGCACTGCCTAAGTGTAGATTGAGTGTAAATGGCCTTCGGTGGAGTATGTAAATAATTCATTAGGCAGGAAATGAGAATCAGCCATTTTACTATTAGAAACAGTGAGATTCTTTTTTTCTTTATAAGAAAGCTTTTCATGACAGATGAGAATCAATCATCTGATCAAATGCCTTTTCGGCCTTTTGAAACAGCAGAGTGCTAATGCATTTTCCCTTCTTCCTCTTCATAAATGTGAATTCTTATTACACACAGTCTATTGTTGGTAAAGAGAAACTATCAGTCTGGCTTCAGAGTAAGCAGGACACTCTCGAGAGTTATAGCAGTGCCCCACCCCTTCTCTGGCCTGATCTGCCTCAATTTAGTTCCCTCTTCCAATATCCTGAGGTTCTGTAGCCCAACACTTCTAGGGTAGGATTTATTTCACTGTAACAGAGGATAGATTTTTCAAAGGACCTGACCTATGAAATCTGTACTTGAGCAGCACCAATCTCCTCAATTCTTCTGACAGTTTTCCCAACCAATAAGCAGTAGTTTCCCTAAAGTTCTCTGAAATGAAGTCACACACACACACACACACCTGTAGATACTGTGTTGTAATAACATATTTCAAATTTAACTTAATGCCTGGAAGAGAATGTTTAATTGCTTAATAATAGGTTCTTACTCCTTTAAATTGAAGGGAGAAAAAGGTAAGAAACTAGAGAGAGAGAAAGAGAGTGTGAGAGAGAGATCAAGGTGGGGAAGACAGAGAGGTAGGGAGGGAGGGAAAGTGGAATTAGGAAAAGGTGATTTGAAAAAAATAAGTCTGAGAAAGGGGCAGCATGAAAGAATTTTCCTCTTTGGTCTGAAGAATCTATCATAGTGTTGCTGATGGTCTTGGATGAGATATTTCTGGGGAGATGGGGCTGGGAAAGTTCTGAGATGATAGCACTGCCTCTGTCTAGTCACCACCACACAACCCAGATGCATATGGTTCACAGGAGCCTCCTAGGAATTATATTACAACAAAAACGTAATGGTGTCTGTCTTTGGATTTTGTGATTTTTAACATTTTCTTTGTGCTGTTCTACACATTCCACAATGTGGAAACCATTCAAATATTAAATACTTTTAAAATGATCATCCAGACTCTTTTAGGTGTTATCATAGATCCAACTCTATGATCTATCCAACTCTTTGGGTCTAAGAGGGCCTCATCATTTAATGAGTTACTCCTCAGAATTATTAGTACCTTAAAAAGTAACACACTGATTTTTTTATGATTATACAGACAACATTATTATGGAATTTAGATAAGCTACAAGCATAAAAACAGAATTAAAAGACATACCTAAAACCTCATCACTTCATTACTCAGAGTTACTATTAATATTTTATGTATTTTAATCTTTTTTTAATATATAAAATTATTTACTTATTTTTGGCTGCATTGGGTCTTCGTTTCTGCGTGCGGGCTTTCTCTAGTTGCAGCGAGCGGGGACTACTCTTCATTGTGGTGCACGGGCTTCTCATTGCGGTGGCTTCTCTTTGTTGCAGAGCATGGGCTCTAGGCTCGCGGGCTCTAGAGCGCAGGCTCATAGTTGTGGCACACGGGCTTAGCTGCTCTGCGGCATGTGGGATCTTCCTGGACTAGGAATTGAACCCGTGTCCCCTGCACTGGCAGGCAGATTCTTAACCACTGCGCCACCAGGGAAGTCCCCGTATTTTAATCTTTTAATTACCCAAATACTACTACTGATGATGATGATGATGATGATAATAATGGCTAAGTGCTTTCTTTGTGCCAGATCAGTTTTAAGTATTAAATGTATTAACTAATTTACCTTTCACCCAATTCCATGTGTAGATATATCATTATCTCCATTTTGCAAGTGGGGATATGGACACTTTAAACAATTAGGTGACATGGCTAAGGTCCCAAAGTTAGAGATACAGCCAGAGCTTAACCACTCTAAACTGCCTTAATTGCGCGCGCATGCGCGCGCGCGCGTGTGTGTGTGTGTGTGTGTGTGTGTGTGTGTGTGTTGGACATTTGACTTATGCACGCATCAAAATACAACTTGAGGCTTGTAGCTCACAGCTGTTTCAAAACCCAGTTAAGAGGGTGAGTGGGGGTAATCTTTCTTTGCTACTGGGTGAACATTTTGTTTATTCATATATCCATGGATGGACACTCTACCTCTTGGCTATTGTAAATAGTGCTGCTATTAACATGGCTATGTAAATCTCTGAGATCCTGCTTTCAATTTTTTCGAATGTATATCCAGAAATGTAATTGCTGGATCATAGGGCAATCTTAATTTTTTGAGCTGTTTTCCATACCTGCTGTATCATTACATTCCCACCAACTGTGCACAAGGGTTGCCATTTAACTACATCTTCACCAAAACCTGTTATTTGTTATTTACATATTTTTTTAATGTTAATAGTAGCCATCCTAAGGTATGAGGCAATATCTGATTGTAGTCAGTTTAGTCTTTTGAGGGAGGCTTTCTCTCCTTCTGGGAATCTGACACTTCCATTAATCCTACAGTGTTTATAAGCGAATAGAAAATATAAACTATGTAAATTGTACTATCATTAGTGGCATGCAGATTTTAAGATAATCAGTAACAACTGCCACAAAGAGAGAACACATTAAATGTATTTACAGAGAAATTTTTCGAAAGGAGCATATTCAGAATCTCCTATCTATATACTCCCCACAATCTTCAAGTAATCATCCACAACCAGATATCCTAAATTCTCAAGCCCTGAGATGATCTTTACATTTTAATTTCTTTCCATCCAATGAATAGCCAATTGCTATATCTAGTCATCTTTCTTTGTGGCAATGATAGATCTCATGCCAAGCCCCTTGTCTAAGTCTTGACTCTGACTTTCTCTAAACCAAAGCATAGCAAGCCCTAAATTTTAAATCATTTTCCATTTCAGATATACTGTACTTGCTCACAATTCAGGAGCACCCCAGGGTTATATACAAATTTCTGACTAATCTTCAACATTTTCACCCAAAATTCAGTGTTATATGTGTCCTCACTTTTGAATGATCACCCCAAATTTATGGGTACAATTCCCACATTATCCCCAGAAAACATCTTCATCCATTTATTTTAAGAATACAATTCTGTACTTAGAATTATAGAATCTAGAATCCTTTAGAAGGATTAACAGTAGTTTAGTCCAACCATTAATATTTTATAATTTTTCTATCAAGCTTGCCCTAATCAAGCTTCAATTTCTCCAACGAGTAGAATTGTCTCTGCCCACAGTCTGCTAACCAGAGCTTCCTGTGAAGGAAATGACCTCTGATGGTAGGAATAGGAAAAGGTAGGGCTTGCTGCATGCCAAACGGTGTGGCACTACTATTAGTTCTAATTCTTGAAGCTCTGTACCAGAAGGGAAAACTAAGCCAAAACTGAGGAATGAGGAGAATAGAAGTTTGGAGGTACAAAAAAAAAATCAAGAATATATCTTGAAGAAGTTAAGCAGAAGCAGGGAAAAGGAGAAGGGGAAAACTCAGTAATGAGGAACTGAAGCAAATTATGTACAGTGTAAAAAACTTTAGTCCTATATACTGCCCCTGTGTGCTTCACAGACTGAGAGTGGGGATGGAAAGGGGTTGTCCTCTTGTCTGGGTCTTTTGTGAGGTGCTTTTTCAGATCTGCCCATCAAAAGGCTGCTGGAGGGTGTCTATAGGCTGTCACTCCATGAGACATTGCAGGAGACCTCAGGAGTCCAGAATGGCCTAAGCATCCCTTCCTGTGTCTCAGCAGCTCTTCACTAATGACTGAGGTGGGCGGGTTGTAAAGAGGAGCCGCGCTGAACAGCTATCTGTGAGGGATTAGAATTAAGGTCCATCATCTAAAAAACAGTACAAATGAACTTATTTACAAAATAGAAACAGATTCACAGACACAGAAAACAAACATGGTTACCAAAGGGGAAGGTGGGGAGGGATAAATTGGGAGTAAAGGACTAAAAGATGCACACTACCACCTACCAAACAGATAAACAACAAGGATTTTCTGTACATCACAGGGAACTATATTCAATATTTTATAATAAACTATAATGGAAAAGAATTGAAAACAACACAATAGATATATACATGTATATGCATAACCGAATCATTTTTCTGTACATCTGAAACTAACACAATATTGTAAATCAACTATACTTCAATTAAAGAAAAAACAGGAAGCCATCCAGACAGATTTTTCTTGACGATGTATTTATGGAAAAGATTTCTGATTTTTCTGACTTACAGATTTATCTATAAAATATCATTGCTTATTAAAATCAAAGTTCTTCATAAAAAAAAAAGAATTAAGGTCCATCAGGGCTTAACTGAAGAAAGGGAAACTAGCATGCAAAATAGAAAACCAGAAAGAAGCCACCTCTTGTCTACAAAACTCAAAAGTAGGGAGCTGGGGCTTCCCCGGTGGCACAGTGGTTGAGAGTCCGCCTGCCGATGCAGGGGACACGGGTTCGTGCCCCTGTCTGGGAAGATCCCACATGCCGCGGGGCAGCTGGGCCCATGAGCCATGGCCGCTGAGCCTGTGTGTCCGGAGCCTGTGCTCCGCAATGGGAGAGGCCACAACAGTAAGAGGCCCGTGTACCGCAAAAAAAAAAAAAAAAAAAAGAGTAGGAAGCTGGAAGCTTGGCAAACCCTTGGCACGTCAGATGCAAGGCTTTGAGGAGTATGACTGCCAGATCTGGGTATGAAGCTAATGTGTTACCAGCCTTGGTCAAGATCTAATTAAGATCAGAAGTTAGGGACTTCCCTGGTGGCCCAGTAGTAAAGAATCCACCTTACAATGCAGGGCACGCTAGTTCGATCCCTGGTTGGGGAACTAAGATCCCACATGCCGCGGGGCAACTAAGCCCATGTGCCTCCACTAGAGAGCCCGTGTACCGCAAACTACAGAGCCTACGCACCCTGGAACCTGTGCACCACAACTAGAGAGAAGCCCACACGCTGCAACGAAAGATCCGTATGCCACAACAAAGATCCCAAGTACCGCAACTAAGACCAGATGCAGCCAAAAAAAAAAAAGATCAGAAGTTAGATGTGGCTTGAGCCTACAGTATGAGTGATCTCAGTGTGTGCAGCTGAATGAAATTTTGGTAAGAGAGCAATGGATATTCACTAATTAAATGGAGGAGCACACAGTGAATAGAATGATTATCGGTCAATATTCATTGGTAAACCAAATGAATACTAGCAATGTAATCACAATGCAAACTCTCAATTTTTTTTGGTGCCTTAAGAAATATGCCCTTAAAGGAACTTTTCATTCTTTTTTTTCCTACTCTCATCTCACATTTTGTCTTCTGGCACGTCAAGCTTGAGGATACCAAGTGTTTGCCTTTGGAAAGAATTTGAGCGGCTTAAGCCAGATGGGAAATTGGACCATCTGGGGTTATCTCTGCATGCAATGTAAGTTTAAATACCGTAAGAGGGACTGGCTAACTGCCCAGATAACACCACTGATTCTCTAGATTTATTGGGTTTTTCCAAGAGCTTCACTTCACCATGGGAGTTTATTTTCAAGCAGAGTACTGTTCTGATTTCCTTGGAAGAAGAAAAAAAAAAAATTAAAGGAATGGATGAAAGAATAAGACTTAAAAATGCAGTATTTTATTGTTATCATATATCTCATACTAGGCTTTCAGCTCCTAAAATTATTCAAATTAGCAATAATGGGACCTCATGAGGACCAAACCTTCTAGAAAGATATGAACACTGTAACCTTGAATATATGTAGTATCCCTTTTTCTTATCTAATGTAATATTTTTTTCCAACTAAGAAGATTCCTTTTGCAAGGTTGTCTCAGGATTGTATCAGGGGAATTCCCCTTGGATGCTGTAGTGTAGTAAAGAAAATGTGTTTCCTCTACTTTCTCGCCTGGTGAGTTCTCAAGGGGAATATAAAATCAACAGCAACAAGCACAACAAAAAAGAAGTGTAATACCTCTAGAAGGGATGTCACCAATGGGACTACTTTTGCCAATTCACCTTTAGAAAAATTCTTGCACGGTGACCCATAGGCACTTTGTCTCTTGAAAGAGTCAGGTTTTGTGATTCTAATGCATTGACCAGGTTGGATTTTAAGAGATACTCTAAGCAGGAGTCCAAATAAAAGACTCACTCAAGGATTTGTGGACAGAGACCATAACTTTCTTGTTCTTTAGCTTTGCTGAATACTTAATACAGAGCTTGACACAGAGCAGTAGTTCAAAGATTAAGTGAACAAACTATTTTCTTATCTGTTCCTACCTCACTCCTAACTCCATATTTTTTATTTCTTTTGCCTAAACAACTCATTATTTTTCATTATATCATCATTTCTTTTTATTACTGTTTCTCCTGCTATATATGCTCCTAAACTTCCTGGGTGTCACATCAACTTTTCTCCATGTTTACTTTCATCTTTCCATTAGTGTTTGACACATTCATAACACTGCTAGGTAATTTCACCCTAGCCAGGTCCCAAATACTCCTTTCTGCATATGCTTACTAAAGGTTACCCCCTCCTAACATTTAAAGATTAAAGTATCAGGAACAACCTTATCTAGCTTCATAATTCCTAAAGAAGATTTAATTCTTATCGTTTAGGTTAGGGAAGAAATTCAGATTTATTTTCATATTGGGTTGGCCAAAAAGTGCCTTAGGTTTTTAAGCAAAAACAAAAGACACATTTTTCATTTTCACCAAGAACTTTATTGAACAACGTATTCACCCTTTTGTTCCACTACCTTCTGCCATTTTTCAGGCAACTTCATAATTCCATCTTCCCAAAACTTTTTACCTTTTTGAGCAAAGAACTGTTCCAGATGCCTTTTACAGTCTTCCGGGGAACTGAAATTTTTTCCATTAAGAGAATCTTGTAAAGACCGAAATAAATGGAAGGTGCAATGTCTGGTGAATATGGCGGATGAATCAGAACCTCCCATCCAAGCTATAACAGTTTTTGCCTGGTCATCAAACATGTGTTCTTGTGTTATCCTGAAGGAAGATTATGCGTTTTCTATTGACTAATTCTGGACACTTTTTGTCAAGTGCTGCTTTCAGTTAGTCTAATTGGGAGCAGTACTTGCTGGATTTAATCGTTTGGTTTTCTGGAAGGAGCTCATCATAGAGGACTCCCTTCCAAACCCACCATACACACAGCATCACTTTCTTTGGATGAAGACCGGCCTTTGGTGGGGTTGGTGGCAGTTCACTTCGCTTGCCCCACGATCTCTTCTGTTCCCCACTATTGTACAGTATCCACTTTTCATCACCCGCCACAATTGATTTTAAACACGGAACGTTTTCATTACATTTCAGTAGAGAATCCCATGAGTAAATATGGGGTCAAGAAGGTTTTTTTCACGTACGTGGAACCCAAACATCAAAGCGATTCACAAAACCAAGCAGGTGCAAATGATTTTTAGCATTTGATTTGGATATTTTGAGTATGTCAGCTATCTCCTGCATGGTGTAATGCTTATTGTTCTTAATTTTTGTCTCGATTTGATGGCTATCCACTTCAACTGGTCCACCCGACCGTGGAGCATCGTCCAGTGAGAAATCTCCAGCACGAAACTTTCGCAAACCACTTTTGACACATTCGATCAGTCACAGCGCCTTCTCCATACACTGCACAAATCTTTTTTTTGCGTTTCAGTTGCATTTTTACCTTTCTTGAAATAATAAGGCATAATATGCCAAAAACGTTGCTTGTTTTCTTCCATCTTCAATATTAAAATGGCTACACAAAAATTCACCAATTTGATATGTCTTTCTTAAACGCACACTGATATGACAGCTGTCACATACAATCTAACAAAATTGTTTTGAATGAAGTTAAAGACAACTAAGTGCTACTAGAGCCATCTTATGGAAAAAAACGGAATGAACCTTTTGGCTAACCCAATAAAATTCACTTTTTGTAATTACATAACTCCTCAACTAAAGCTAAGAACATATATGATTGAGGCCAGCTTTGAGACCCAGTGCCGTTTATTGGAACTGATTCATATGGTAGAACATGAAATGATAAATCAGCAAATGTTAATGGCCAACAATCTATGTCAGGGCATCCTTATTAATTTGCTGTTATATTTCAGCCTAAATCCTGTACATGTGTGAGTGTGGGAGTCATGGTTTATGTTGATATGAGTTACAGAAATCACACATCAGATGAATTTTCTATTGACAATTTCCTTAATCTCAGGCAAGGTAAATTCAGGTACCTTTTCAGAAATGGTTATATCTGGCTATGTGTTGCAAATAACTGATATAAGGGAAGGATCATAGCAACAGAAATGTGTACAGAACTACCTGTTCTCTGAGTTATTATATTTTGAGATGGGGGCATTTCAGTCAAACTTATCTTTCCTTTAAGACGGAATCATAAATTCAGGCTTCTTGGTCAGTACCATGTAAATACAGGTAACCTGGTATATGCTTCATTCTTTTCTGGTTTTTCTTAGAACTAATCAGTAACTTATCAGTAACATTCTAACATCCATTTCTTTATCCATACATGGGGTTATAGTATACACTACATGTAACACAGCTAAGAAAATGACTACTGCTTTCGTCAAAAATCAGTGGATTTTCTCCACAAAGACTCCATTTGTGGAAAGACTATTCATGTGGATGGTTTTGAATAGCTTGGTTTCATATAGTGCCTTCTTCACTTTTTACCTGCTATAAACATACACGATGGCAAAAAGCAATTTATTAGTGATTTAATTAAATAAAGGTGGATCAGGAATATTCTCAAATGTTAACATGCTCCATGGCTGACTCCACTCATTGGATGTAGTACTTTTAGCTTTGGGGCAAGTAAAAGCACAAAAAGCCAAATGCTGAATGAGAGAAGATGAGGGAAAGGAGTTGGAATGAGAAACTGAGGAGCATCAAGAAGAATTATGTCTCTGCTTGAGGAGGCCTATGGAGTGTCCCTGGATGACCCTATCCCTCTACTTCCATCCTTCGCCCACAGCTCACAATGACCCAGGCAGCATGGCGTGTCTCTGTGTGCAGTACAGCAGTGGTGCTAGACTACTGTGTTCCTTTCCCACCCACACCCCATCCCAATCTATTTGGTTTTGGAACAATCATCTGATTCATTTGTGACCCTCTTATGGCCTCATTAGAGTCAGCATATATTTTGATTCTAGGAAAAGCAGGCCAGACGGTACTGGAAATAGGTAGGAAGGGTCTCTCTACCCTTCTAAGCCATCTCCCTCTGTAGTTGACTGAGCACCCAGATGGTGAATTCCAGGAAGTAGACCAAGCACTTCTTGCTATCCCAAACCATTTATTTTAAATGACGAGCCTACTCATTGTTCAAGCTGACAATCAATTCCAGTTTTATACCAATAAATAGTCTAAAGAGGTGACCATCTGTCACCAACATTTTCTGTAATAGTCTACGCTCATTTTAAGTTTCCAGAAAAGTGACTAACGCGATGGAAGAATGCCTTCTCTAGACTTGAACTAGAGTGCATACTCTTTACATCAGTAGTGTTCGACCTTGACTGCCCATTAGAATCACTTGGAAAATAGTTAAAAATCCAGATGCTAAGGCCATGACCCAAACCATTAAATTAGAATCCCTGGATGTTGGGTCCAGTCATCAGAATTTTGTTTTTTGTTGCTTTTGTTTGTTTGTTTGTTTTTGGCTGCACTTCGCAGCTAGTGGGATGTGGGATCTTAGTTCCCCAACCAGGGAATTGAACCCGGGCCCTTAGCAGTGTGAGCACAGAGTCCTAACCGCTAGACCGCCAGGGAATTCCCTCACCAGAGTTTTATAAACTCTGCAGGTGATTCCAATGTGCAGCCAAGTTTGAGAATCACTGCTTTATACAACAGTTTGCAACTAGAAAAGCCTTGTTGAGGACTATCCGTTCATAATCGTCTATTCCAGTAGTTTGTGTTTCTATAATGGACATAGATCTGAATAGATGTGACATAACACAGACCTCCAAAGATGCAAACTCACTTTGATAAGATATGAATTTGTGGCAGGTGTGATTCTTTCCTAAGTCAGATGTTTTAATAGGGGCTACGGTTCTAAGAGCACATGTCCTTTGTCCACAAACAGCTCTCAGAGCTAGGTGTTCTGATATGATGCATCTTTCCCGTGGTGCATATTAGCACGTGCAGTAAAAGTCCACAGAGGCAGGCGTCATTAGCAGGATGCCAGTGGAGTCAGGAGAAAAAATCAATGTGGCTCACTCACTGCCAGCATTGGGAGTATTTGATATTTAATATTCACTGAAGTGCATGCTGAAGGGCCATTTTCTATTGATTTTCACTCTGCACTGAGGCGGTGGGGAGGCACAGCAGTCCTTTAAAGAGCTCTCACAAGCCCATCAGTGAGGTCTTCATGCTATTATAGTATTTAGTGTTGTAACTGGTTTTAGTCTTATATTCCCAAATTCTGATGGGGTTACACATGCTACTTATTACTGGAATATTAAATAAGAGTTCAGTTCTACTCCTCAAGAACCTTAGCACTTCTGTAAAATCTTTATTTCCCAAATTTATGCACTTCTGAAATCTGCATAACTTGAGATGAAGCACTGAATCATCCCAGGTGCTTACTCTGTCAAAGCAATTTCCCACTACTCTTTGCTCTTTATCCCTTATTTTTCATTTCCTTACCTCAGTGTTAGGAAATAAAGAAAGTAAAGGTGAGGAAGGAGGTGGAATAGTATATTTCTTATTGACAACTCTCTTGAACACTTACCATATAAAACTTGGTTTAGCATCTAAAACACTGGTGGAGTTAGAATTTAATCAGTGCCCCATATCTCTAGAATTCATAAAAATCCCAAACTCTTACATTGCTTAGTTTTAAGGATTATAGGCTTTATTTCAGACCTACTTCTCAGATTCTTCTCAGACCTACTATCTCAGACCTACTGACTCAGATTCTAAATACATCATGTATCTATTCAGCTTGGGGAACCATGATTTAACCAAATGAGTTTGAACTCATTTTTCTTCGAAACTAAATCCATTCTCAACATTAAAAGGAAAATGGGGACAAAGTTGTAAAAGGAACTCTTTGTGGAAACATTTACTGTTTCCATTGTAGAGGAATAAAGATGTTACAATTGGACTACATCTCCAAAGTGTAAACGATCTTCATGAGTGCAGAAGAAATTTAGATTAAAATACATAATGTATTTCCCAAGTTTATGTTTCTGGGTCCAAAGCAGAAGTTCTTGGAAGATACACAGGTGGACTGATTCAATTACTTTTGTCAGAATTATTCAATGAATACCTGGTATTTTCCAAAAATTGACCCAGGTGTGAGGATACAATATGTGTTCTCAGGACATTTCCAATATAGAGAAGAAGAAACACAAATAAATACACTCAATTGGGACTGCAATGGCTGTGTGTATGAGGATGCTAAGGGACCACAGCAAAGGCCATCCTAACGCTTTCCTGATGTACTCATCAATATCTTTGTTGAGAAAAATTATATTTGAGTTGATTTTTGAAATGTGAAGGAATACACAGGAAAGAAAGGGAAAAGCAAACTCCAGGAAGAGGGAAAAGCACATATAACCTGCAAACAGTGCAGGGGACTTGGCAGAGACTCAACTCTCAGAATGAAAATTGGGGAGTTGCAAGTGATGAGGCCCAAGGAATAAGCCTTGTAAGTAAGGCTAAGGAGTCTGAACTTCATTCATTTGGGAAATCACTGCAGGCTAAGGCATGATCAGTTTTTCCATTTGGAAAGATAAATCTGACATCAGTAGGAGAGCTGGAATGACCCAAGGAGGAAAGACATTAGGAGGCCAAGGCAACAGTCCAAATAAGAATCTGAATGTCTTCAGCTAAAAACGATGCTGCATTTAAAAACAGCATGTTGGGGACTTCCCTGGTGGTCCAGCGGTTGAGACTCTGCGCTCCCAATGCAGGGGGCCCGGGTTCGATCCCTGGTCAGGGAACTAGATCCTGCGTGCCGCAACTAAGAGCCTGCATGCTGCAACTAAAGATCTCACATGCCGCAATGAAGATCCCGCATGTGGCAATAAAGACCCCGTGTGCCGCAACTAAGACCTGGTGCACCAAAATAAATAGATAAATAAATAAATAAATATTAAAACAAACAAAACAGCATGTTGGGTGATGTCAGCAAGATGGCAGAGTAGGAGCTCCCAGCCCTTGTCCCCCCTCAGAAAAAAATTTAACAATTACTGGGATTTCCCTGGTGGTCCAGTGGCTAAGACTCTGTGCTCCCAATGTAGGGGGCCCAGGTGAGATCTCTGGTCAGGGAACTAGATCCCACATGCTGCAACTAAGAGTTTGCATGCCGCAAATAAAAAGATCCTGCATGCTGCAACTAAAAAGATCCTGCATGTCACAACTAAAGATCCCACATGCCACAACTAAAAGATCTCACATGCCGCAACTAAAAAGATCCCGCATGCTGCAACAGAGATCCCACGTGCAGCAACTAAGACCCGGTGCAGCCAAATAAATAAATAAATATTTTTTTAAAAAGTTAACAATTACCCACCAATGAAATAACTCTGGGAGAGTTCTGGAGTACAATGAAGAAGCTGCAGCAACCCAGGGAGCACAAAAACTGAGGATGTCCACATAGGAAAGCATAGGAATCATTTTACCTATGTCATCCTATCTCACAGCCCAGCCCAGCTTGGGGCCAAGAAGCATCACACTGGCCACGACCTCCCCTCATGGAGAATAAAGAGACCAGGAGGGCGCTAGCACCCTTTCCCACCTAGGAACTCAGCAATGCTGTGGACACTTAGAGTTTTTATCATTCAAGACCCCCTCTCAGTCTTTGACGATGCTGACCCCAGCTGGTGGAGATTGCCTGGAGTCCACACCACGGTGTCCTCCTCTGGCTGGAGATGCCAATCCTCCACTCCTTTTCCTGGTGCTGCTGCTGCTACACTCATACTAACACAACAGGCATGCAATTAACAGCAATACAATAATAGTGGGGGACTTCTATATCCCACTTACAATAATGGATGGAACATCAAGACTGAAAATCAATAAAGAACCAGCTGACTTGAACAAATTATAGACCAAACGAATGTGACAAACATACAGAATTTTCCACCCAACAGGAGAAGAATACACATTCTTCTCAAGTGCACACTGGACATTCTCCAGGATAGATCACATGTTAGATCACAAATGAAGTCTTTACAAATTCAAGAAGATTAAAATCATTCCAAGGATATTTTCTGGCCAAAATGGAATGAAATTAGAAAACAACAATAATAAAATGGAAAAAATTCACAAATATGTGGAAACTAAACAACTCACTTTTGAACAACCAATGGGTCAGAGAAGAAATCAAGAGAGAAATTAAAAAGTGAAAACACAACATACCAAAACTTATGGAATGCAGCAAAAGCAGTACTAAGAAGGAAGTTCATAACTATAAATGCCTACATTAATAAAGAAGAAAGATCTCAAATAACTTTACACCTCAAGGAACTGGAAAAAAAGAACAAACTAAACCCAAAGTTAGAAGAAAGAAAGAATCATAATAAATCAAATGGAGAGAGCAAAAATAAAACAAATAGAGAATAAAATTAGAAAAAAATCAACAAAACTAAGAGTTGACTTTTTTTGAAAAGTAAAATTGGAAAACCTTTAGCTAGAATAATTAAGAAGATTCGAATAAATAAAATAAAAACATGAAAGAGGAGATGTTACCACAGATGTCTCAGAAATAAAAAGAATCATAAAGGATTATTATGAACAATTATATGCCAACAAATTGGATAACCTAGAAGAAATGCATAAATTCCTAGAGATATACAACCTACAAAAACTGAATAAAGAAGAAATGTAAAACCTGAATTGACCAATAACAAATAAGAAGACTGAATCAATAATCAAAAACCCTACAATAAAGAAAAGCAAAGGACCAAATAGCTTCATGGGTGAATTCTATCAAACATTCAAAGAAGAATTAATACTAATCCTTATTAAACTCTTTAAAGAAACAGAAGAAGAGTGAATACTAATAAACTCATTTGATGAAGTCAGCACCACCCCAATACCAAAATGAGACAAAGACACTGCAAGGAAAGAAAACTATAGACCAATATCTATGATAAACATAGATGCAAAAATCCCCAATAAAATACTAGCAAACTGAATTCAACAACACATTAGAAGGATCATATACCATGACTTAGTGGGGTTTATCCCTGGGATGCAAGGAAGGTTGAACATCCACAAATCAATCAATGTGATACACCACATTAACAAAATGAAAAAAAAAAAAAAACAAAACACATGATCATCTCAATAGATTCATAAGAAACATTTGACAAAAATCAACATCCATTCATGATTAAAACTCTCAACAAAGTAGGTATAGAAGGAACTTACCTCAAAAGAATAAAGGTCATGAAAAACCCACATCTAACATCATAATCAGTGGGGAAAAACTGAAAGATTCCCCCTATGATCTTGACAAGGCAAGAATGGACACTCTTACCATGTCTATTCAGCACAGTACTGGAAGTCCTAGCCAGAACAATTAGACAAGGAAGGAATGTAAGGCACCCAAATTGGAAAGGAAGAAGTAAAAGTATCTCTGTATAAAGATGGCATGATCATATATGCAGAAAACCCTAAAGACTCAACAAAAAACTGCTAGAACTAATAAACTAATTCAGTAAAATTGCATGGCACAAAATCATCAAACAAAAGTCACTTGTTTTTCTATACACTAACAGCAAAATATCCAAAAAAAGAAATAAAGAAAACAATACCATTCACAATAACATCAAAAACAGTAAAATACTTGTGAAAAAATTTAACCAAGGAGGTGAAAGATCTATACACTAAAAACCATAAGACAGTGAAGAAAGAAATTGAAGAAGAAACAACTAAATGGAAAAACATCTCATGCTCATGGATTGGAATAGTTAATATTGTTAAAATGTCCATACTACCTAAAGCTATCTATTAAATTCAATGTAATCCATATAAAAATTCCAAAGGCATTTTTCATAGAAATAGAAAAAACAATCCTAAAATTCATATGGAACCACAAAAGACACTGAATAGCCAGTGGTCCTGAGAAAGAACAAAAAGTTGGAGACATCACACTTCCTGATTTCAAACTATATTGCAAAGCCTAGCAGTCAAAACAGTATGGCACTGGCATAAAAACAGACACATAGACCAATGGAACAAAGAATAAAATCAATCAGTCCATACATCTATGTTCAATCGATCTTCAACAGGAGTCAAGAACACAAAATGTTATGGGGGAAAACTGGATATCCACATGCAAAAGAAAGAATTCGGACCATTTTCTCATACCATATACAACAATGAACTCAAAATGGATTGAAGACTTAAATGTAGACCTGAATCAGTAAAACTATTAGAGGAAAAGATGGGAAAAAGTTCTTGACATTGGCCTGGGATACGATTTTTTTTGGATATGACACCAAAAGCATGGGCAACAAAACCAAAAAAGAGACAAATGGGATTGCATCAAACTAAAAATCTTCTGCACAGCAAAGGAAAAATTCCACAGAATGGAAAGGCAACCTATGGAATTAGAGAAAATATTTGTAAATCCTACATCTGATAAAAGATTAATATCCAAAGTATGTAAGGAATTCATGAAACTCAATAGCAAGAAAATAAATAACCTGATTTTAAAAACTACAAAGGACCTGAAAAGACATTTCTCTATTAATGACATACTAATGGCCAACAGGCATATGAAAAGGTGCTCAACTTAACAAATTATCAGGGAAATGTAAACCAAAACCACAATGATATATTACCTCACATCTCTTAGAATGACTATTATCAAAAAGACAAAAGATAACAAGTGTTGATGAAGATATAGACAAAGGAGATCCCTTGTTGGTGAGAATGTAAATTGGTACAGCCATTATGGAAAATGGCATGGCGGTTCCTCAAATAATTTAAACATAGAACTACCATATGATCCAGCAATTCCACTTCTGGGTATATATTCAAAGGAATTGAAATCCATATCTTGATGACACCTCTGTCAGACCCCTGACCCCAGGAACTGTAAGATAATAACTTTGAGTTGTTTTAAGCCACTAAAATAATGCTAATTAGTTTTAGCTGAAATTAGAAGATAATACATGTGCCATCGCTGGATCCTAGATTTGACTCTTACCTGAGATCAAGGCATCTCTACCCAACACCTGCTCAGAGTCAGAGTTTAATCACAAGAAAGGGATAAAGAGAGATATCTGTTGGACAGGCAGCCATAGTATCTGCTACAGAAACCTTCCAATAGCACTTATCGTATATTATAAATTCATCTTTTCACATAACTGCCTCTTCCCTTAAACTATGAACTCCTCATAAACATGAACCAGGACATATTCATTTTGATATTCATATTGGCTATTGTGGGAAATGGCCTATTGTAGGTTTCAATAATTTTAAAATTAATGGATAGTAGAATGAATACATAATTATCAAAGTCACAATTTTGATAAACATTGGGCTAGAAAAATGGGTAAATACAGTGGTCCAAAGTAAAAAATAAGCTTCTGTCAGTTATAGGTTTTCACTACTGTAGAGATATTAGAGTGCTTTTTTGTGTGGGTCTGTCACTCCTGGGCCCAATGCTTCCCATAGTCAATTGTATTATTTTTGATGATTTTTACAAGTGGACTTCTGAAATGACCCTTTATTTTACAAAGTTTAGCTGTCTTTAAGAGGAACCACAATTCAGTTTTAAGCAACAAAAATGTAATTCTTCACAGTATCATCAAAATTTCATGAATATTTTATAAAATTGAGTCATGAGCACTGCCATTTTCTCTTCAAATGCTGTGAGACTGAGATACTGGAAGTCGTAATAGACTATTAAAAGTTTTGGCTTCATGTTTGAAGATCACCTAAAAGATTACACCTTCCAAAAACTCTCAAGCAATTAATTATTCATCAAAATGTAAAAAAGGTTTTTGCATGCAAAAAAGGTTTATGAATGCAAAAAGTTTTCAAATAATATATTCTTTACTTATCCTCAAAGAAACTAAACATATTAAGAATAAATCTTGCCTTTCTTCTTTGTTTTACTTATAACCAAGGTAAATGTATAGTGTAGGTGTTATTCTGTATACACAATAACAAATTTACACTTTAGATGATCCATTTGTCAGAGAAAAAAATCTAAGATTTAGTAATGTAGTAACTTTCAATAGTTGATTCTCTTAAAATAATTACTCAGTGAAATAAAGAATGAAATTAGAAAAGTTACTGACTATTTTAGCACTATTTGATTTAAACTCATATTTCATTCTGGTATTGCAGGTATACCTCTCTGTTTTTCCTTTACAGCTAGTGAATATATGGTCTTAGAACACTTTAAATAATTCATGATTATTAGACCAGGAACCAACTATTTCAATTAAACCCAATGGTTTAACAAACCTCTCGAGAACTTAGTATCGGGAATCACAGTGCAACTAGGGGAGCTTTCTATTTTCCAATTAGAGAATAGTGGGGCCATATGTTGAAATGAAAAATTATACCATCAGTATAGTTTAAGAAGTTTTAAGGTATTAGTGATAAAGGATCTTGGTAAAAGAAAGTAGAGTAACCTCTTCCCTAAATTTTGTCACCCAAAAGAGGTAAAAGACAACAAAGGCCAATATCAAGGGCAATGAATGCAAGTGTCAGAATCAAAATCTCCGTTAGAACTAGAGTCTGAACAGCACTGAGGAGTTTGACTAGAATTCCATAGCCAGTGGGCATAGAGAAATCGTTGGATTGTCCACATTAGGAAGGATTAAAGTGTTCAGACGCCAGATACTGGAACGACTGGATCTCGATAGAGGGGATACAAACAGGTTTAACTGTGCCCATCAAAGTAGGCAGATATAGAGAAGGAAGCCATGCACCATGGGGTTGGCCTGGGAGTCCCAGTTTTCAACCCTGTCCAGTTTTGTGTCACTCAGTGTAGAGAAATGATTGTGGTAGTACAGATACCAGAGGTGGTACCCTGGTACTAATTCACACAGATCTGGTTTTCCAGCAGTATTTGAAGAACAACATTTTCAATGTGATTTTGAGAGCCAAAAGCAACCCCAAATCACCACAGTTATGTATCTATATCTATATCTATCTATCAATCTATCTATATATATATATTTGTTTCAAATGGCTCTTTCTCAAGTATAGAAAAGTAAAATAATGTTAAGGAATGAGGCAGTTTTGTAGCATTCTGATGCCTTAAGCAAAAGTAGCCCTTTAGAATGATGGTTCTATTAAGCAGAATTACTCAGAATAGATCATTGAGAGTTGGAAAGAGAAAGTAAGAACATTTGAGTGAACACAGGAAAAGAATATTTTGAAGAGTGAAACTCTTCCTTAGTGGTAGAATCACTGGCTATGTGGAAACTACCATGGGATCACCACCACAGTTCTCTGCCACAGTTTTACTGGTAACTTAAAGTAATGAAATACATATCAAATCTACAAAAATTCTTGTGGCCTTCAGCAATCCCTTTATTACTTTTGTGTCTCAGTTTCCCCAAATGGAGACAAAGGGCTAGAATCCAGTGATCTGTAACATCCATCAGTCTTAAACATTGTGAGCATCCTTTTTCATACTGCTCTCCCCCTTTCTGTCTTTTGTGCTCAAATCCATCTTTCTTATTCCCTCTACTCCAGTCTTGATAAATCTCCCTGCTGTTTCTTGTCACCCCTAACCTGAAGGAAACAGCTCTAGAGACTATTAGTCAGAATTACTACATGGTCATCACCAATATCAGACAAGCAGCCTTCATCAGGGAGAGAAGGGCTGAACAAGCATGAAAGCAACAGTCATTGGACCGGAATGAATGAGCAAGGAACACTGGGTATTGCACTGGATTGCCTCCGTATTCCTTTCTTTATATGCTTTTCTTTCCTGATTCTTTTTCTTTCTCATCTGAGAGTTACAGGAATGTTTTGCCCAAACTATACAGGAATGGCTAAGCATAACAGCTTCCTGTTTTTTCCACCTTACCTCCTAGCTTGGAGGGTGAACACTAATTAATTTCCAATACACTGATTAGCTGGCTACACAGTGTGCCAGTTACCCCCAACCTCTGTGTTGTCTATAGAGCCTACTGCTTAAATATATACTAAAATGTGTGTGTGTCCACAAATATATATATATATATATATATATATATATATATATATGCTATTTTTTCTTTGTTTCAACTTTAAGGAGAAGCTAAAGTTTTCCTGCTAGTGTGAAAAAAAAAATGATGGATCATGATATTTAATGGGTTTTTTGTTTGTTTGTTTGTTTTGTTTTGTTTTGTTTTGGGCCATGCTGCATGGCTTGCAGAATCTTAGTTCCCCTACCAGGGACTGAATCCAGCCCTTGGCAGTGAAAGCACGGAGTCCTAACCATGGACTGCCAGGGAATTCCCTAATGGCATTTAAATAGAGGAATCACTTATACTGGAGAGAACTAAATGTAGATGATCCTAAACTTAGTGTGAATATTGTTGTTGTTCTTCCTTTTATAAAAGAAAAAAAATCCTCAGTATGCTCTGTTGTTATTGAAATGAGCCCAAACATCAACTGTGGTCATTTTCAGGAGCTCCACATTAGTCATTCCATTTAACGCCAGATATTTAGTGCAGATTAGAGAAAGTTGACAAGAGGAAAAATATAGCTTTTTGTTTAATGAAAATGACTTTGAAAGACAACCTATGAAATGGGAGAAAATATTTGCCAACAGGGCTTAATTTCCAAAATATACAAACAGCTCATACAGTTTAATATACATATAAAAAAAAAAACACAACCCAATCAAAAAACGGGCAGAAGATCTAAATAGACATTTCTCCAAAGAAGCCATACAGATGGTCAAAAGGCACATGAAAAGATACTCAACATAGCTAATTATTAGAGAAATGCAAATCAAAACTACAATGAGGTATCACCTCACACCTGTCAGAATGGCCATCATTAAAAAGTCTACAAATAATAAATGCTGGAGAGGGTGTGGAGAAAAGGGAACCCTCCTACACTGTTGGTGGGAATGTAAACTGGTGCAGCCACTATGGAAAACAGTATGGAGGTTCCCCCAAAAAAACTAAAAATAGAGTTACCATATGATCCAGCAATCTCAATCCTGGGCATATATCTGGGGAAAACTCTAATTCAAAAAGATGCATGCACCCCAATGTTTGTAGCAGCACTATTTACAAGAGACAAAACATGGAAGCAACCTAAGTGTCCATCAACAGATGAATGGATAAAGAAGCTGTGGTATATAGAGACAATGGAATATTACTCAGCCATAAAAAAGAAGGAAATAATGCCATTTGCAGCAACATGCATGGCCCTAGAGATTATCATACTAAGTGAAGTCAGACAGAGAAGATACCATATGATATTGCTTATATTTGGAATCTAAAAAAATGATACAAATGAACTTATTTACAAAACAGAAGTAGGCTCACAGACATAGAAAACAAACTTATGGTTACCAAAGGGGAAAAGGGGGAGATAAATTAGGATTATGGGGTATATACTACTATAAATAAAATAGATAACCAACAAGGACCTACTCTATAGAACAGGGAACTACACTCAATATCTTGTGATAACCTATAATGGAAAAGAATCTAGAAAAGAAAAGAATGTGTGTGTGTGTGTGTGTGTGTGTGTGTGTGTGTGTGTGTGTAACTGAATCACTTTGCTGTACACCTGAAACTAACACATTATAAATCAACTATATTGGTGCTGGGTTCTAAATGTCCTAACTACCTTTACCTTTTGCCACTCATGAGGTATTGAGGGCTCAGTTGTCTTGTTAAGGGTCTCCAATGAAATGCAACTTACGCATTAAGTAAGAAATTGTCAGGAAAATGGTCACTTAAGCCTGTGGTCTTCCCTGTTAGTTCCACATTTTCAAATTACTGCATTCTGATGCCTTACAGTACTTTACCATTTAGAAGTCATCTGTGACAAAAGCTAGAGTTAACTCCCAGACTCTGTCACTATCAATAAATCTGTTGTTTTCATGGATTAATAAAAGGAAAATAAAAAGATTAGCAAAAAAAAAAAAAAGTGGAAAATATGCGTTCACTCATTCATTGAGCAAATATTGCTAGATACTTCCATGTTCCATACAACTTCCTAGGGCCAGAGAGGAAATATGGTACATAGCTCCTATTCTGAAGGAACTTACAATATGTAAGTTGACAGAAGAGAAATGTGTGAAAATGGGAGAAAGAACCAGTCAAGGAAGAACACAGTGCATTCATGTATTATGGGCACAATATTTGTAGTGGCCCAGTCTGGATAGTTAACATTCATTCTTGTCACAAACAAATCTGAGGGGTTTAACACAATAATGGTTTAATTCTCATTCATACAAAGTCTGGTCATGTGGTTCTTCTGCAAAGGTGACGGAAGTCTGTGTAGCTACATCCTAAACAAATGGTGTCAAGACTGCCATTACACCATCCATTTGGCAGCAAGTGTGCAGAGTGAACATGAATCACACCCACTTTTAAATGCCTCGATCCAGAAATAGCATACTACTGCCACCTGCTTTTCATTTGCAAAAACTTGTTATATGATTCCAAATAGATTCCAGGAGTCTGGGGAATACAGTTTTAGCAGCGTGCCTAAGAAGAGGGTACAGTTTTGGTGAGTATCTAGTCAGTTTCTACTAATCTACACTCCTGGTCATCATATGTCTCTTTCACTTCTTCCCCACATAGAAAACAGTCTCCCTTTCAGGGAGATACTTCAAGGTCCCTCTCATTGCTCCATTCATATGCACATGTTCTAAGCACTTTCTGCAGTTTTGAGTGAAATAAATCTTCCCTTTGATATCCTCATAAATTCTCCCCACTCTTCCAAACCCTTTATATCTCTTAAACATAAGGAGATTCTTTTAGTTTTCTTTTCTATTTGGATGAATCTATTCCTAATTTATGAACCCCTCGCCTCTCTAATCCAGTCTTTCTTTCTCCTGCTTTGAAAGGTGATTCTTTAAATACCTAAGAGTGTAGGATCTTATGAAAATTTGCAGTTGAGAAATGATCTTTCTTGTTGGTAAGGTAAATTCTTACAGCTTCATGTACTTCTATTTACTGCTTAAGGGTTTTGCACAATCTTTCTAATTACAAACCGGAACTAAGTATATTTGAAGCCTGTTGTGATGGGGATTGATGTGGGAGCTTTATTGGCAGAGAATATTCCCAGGTGAAAAGAGAAGACAAATATCTCTAATCCCATGTTCCTTGGGCTTCACTTAATAGTACCAAGAAATTTCTCAATGACCTGCAAACCTTCCTTTTCTTAACAACTCTGTCATTTTGCCCTTTATTGCTCTTCTTATTTTTCTATATTAATTCCCTTTCTATTCTTTTTCCTTTTTTTATCTTGATCTTATATTTGAGCCAGGGATACCCATATCTTGTCCAAATTTCCTAGGAGAGAATCTAGATGTTCTGGAACATGAAGCTAATATAATCTGGCATGGGGGACTCTTTAGGAAAAAGCATATAACATTATCATAAGCAGTCAGAGCCTCGGAAGCAGCCTGCTCAAGTTAAGGGCCCTGAAGATTTAGCTTCATTAGTTTAATGGTAAATCTGCTTATCACAGTCCATCTCAGATCCGTTTTTCTTTCACATTCATTTCTTATTACATATTCACTAGAGGCTATATTAACAGAGTTTCTGCTACATTTATTAAGCATCGCATTTTTACTTATTACGAAACAGCTCCTTCTACAAAGAAACAGCAGTGGACTTGTCAGAAACTCTCAGAGATTTAGTTCTTAATGTAAATCTGCCTATGAATAAAATTGGAGCTAGACGGGATTCTGAACTAGACAGGCAATGCAAATTTTCCTTTGAAGGAGAGGGAGTTGAAGTTAGAGAAGCATAGATGGAGAGAGTTGACATACAGTTTTGTATTACTTATTGTGAAAAAGAATATTTAAATGCAAAGGGAATTTTGGAAGTAGTTGACAATAGTCAACTTTTTCTTTTGATCTTCAATTTCCTATTCCTATTGCTAAAGAAACACCGTGAATTGATAGAAAGTCTTCGGGCTTTAGAATTAAATAGACCTCAAAGCAAACCCTGGGTCTGACACTTACGAGCTATGAGATTATAACATCTCTGATGCACTGCTGCATCGAGTATGAATGTAGAGGAGAATATCCAGTTTGTTGTTAGGATTTCTTATAATATTTGTGGGTATGTGTGGTTACTAAGTGATACTAAATGAATCAAAGCCATCATGTAATTACTATCATTAAGCAATCAATATATGTGTATGTATATATACATATATATGATGTTAGGTATATAATGTATACATATAATTGATGATACAGTAGGCATTTAAGAAACATTAGATAAAAGTTTATAGATATTCATATTTAAGGCAGAACAATAAGCCTGTTATTTAAATGATTTTTCTCTGTAATTGATTCTCTAAAGATTTTTTTCATAAGAATTTTGCTTTATTATCATTGTACTAATAACTTCATAAATTAACAAATGTGTCTTTCACTTCTTGAATTTCACAGCTTGAATCAGACTGCCACACCCCATCACTTGCCCCTCTCTCAAAGTTGCATGCCAGCAAATTTAAACTTATGTCCTTATTACACATTTGTTTTAGGAGAAATAGTCATCCAAGTGCCAACTGCATTTCCATTGTCATAAGCATTATTCTATTTAAAGTTATGAACCATCTTGAGTTCTGAGTCATAAGCAGAAACTGAGTTAGGCTGAGATTGAAAGGTAATTTAGTGGAATCCTATGTAGAGCTCACAGAATTGACAGCACCAGTACTGGAAAAGAAACAAAAATCTAGGTAACTCCTGAGGAATCAGTTGGAAAACCTGCATCAGAAATCCTGTATCGCTAGTAGTCTAGTCCAGTATTTTTCACACTTCAGGTAAGGGCTTATAACGAGATAGGAAGTCAATTTGTGAGTCCTGACCAGAATTTTAAAATGGAATGGAATGAAATGGAATAGAAAGGAATGGAATAGAATCGAATAGAAAAGAACAGAATAGGATAGAATAGAATAGAACCAGGAACAGTACATTACATGAAAAATTGTAATGAACAGTCCACATCCTTGATGATTCACTAAAGATTCAATATACCGAGAGGGTCCAATTAGACAAACCTAAGTCATGATCTTGCTTTATAACATTTTCCAAAATTCAGTTCATTCTACTGCAATAAACAATGAGCCCTGAATAAAGTCCAGTACTACATTAAGAGGGCCCCAAAACATTGGGCTTCTGAACCAACATAACTTACCTATGCCTGGCACGAAACACACACTGTTGGTCTGTATCCCTCATGATTCATTCTGCTATTGGAAGTTTAAAATTTTCAGCATGTATGGCTGGGAAAATAACAGAAGTTCTCACTCTCAATCTCTCTTTTATTCCTTTTGCCCTATGCACAAATACTTGGAAAGTCCAAATACTTAGAAAGCTCAGCTTGTTTTGATATAGGCATTAACTAGGACTAAATGGTTTTCTTCTTCGGTCATTTAATCCTTGTGTTAGCACAGACTGCTTGGCTAAAAGCTAAGCTGATGTGGGCCAGGGTGAGGTCAACATGAAGCTCTGTTGTCTATGCTTACTGAGGCTTGTCCCACCTGAGCCACTTAAAAACCCACAAAGATCTAAAAAAAAAGAGTGGATATATGTACATATATGTATAACTGATTCACTTTGCAGTACAGCAGAAACTAAAAAACATTGCAAATCAACTATACGCCAAAAAAATTAAAAAAAAAACAAACCCACCAAGGTGAAAAATCACATGACTTATGAAAGCCTTGAAACCTGATGCCCCCTGCCTAGGTTGTGTCAGAAGCATGGATCTTTTCTTCCCCAAAATATCAGTTCAAGATTTCCAGCCAACGTGGCCAAGATGTTGGGGTATTACGTTGCTGATGAATAGCACACTTATTCCTTTCACCCAAGTTAGAAACTAATCTAGTGACAGGCAAAGGAAACTAATGGAGAAAAAAAATCAAAGTAATTGTTTTATTACTGATAAGGCTGAAGGAAAGATTCAACTCCTAACAACAGAAAAATATACAAAGTATAAATTAACTTTAACAAATAGTGCATAAAAATTGAATGGATAAAATTACCAAATATTTTTAAGGTTCTAAGAAGAGTTTAATAACTTGAATTATATATCACATTCTAGAAAAGACACCATATTGTGATATGTGATATCAGCTATCCCTCAATTAATCTATAATTTTAAGACAGTTCCAGTAAAAAATCCCATTGGTTTCTTTTTTCCATGAAACTTAATGAATAGCATTTTAAAGTTATTTGAAAAAGCAAGAGACTAATAATAATGAAGATAACTTTAGGGAAAAAAGAACAATGACAGAGAATCGTGCTTTCAATTATTACAACATATCACAAAAATTCATTGTGGTTAAGAAAGTAACGTTTTGGCAAAAGGACAGAAAATCAGACAACAAAGAATACAGAGTACAGAAAGATACACAGAAACAAACAGGATCTGTACATGTGACAGAGAATAATCAGTGGAACATGGGTTACTTATTTATCTGTATGAAATTAATTACCCAAATGAAGTAATAAAATTAAATTAGAATCATTACACCTTACCCATAAAGCAGTTACAGGTAGATTAAAACATGAATTTTTTAAAAAAAATCTAAAGAAGTACAGCACTGGACATGTATTTCAGACTTTAAGTTAGGGAAGGATTTCTTAATCAAGGCAAAATACGTACAATGTATCAAGGAAATCAATTTAAAATTTGACTCCCTTGATATTATACATGTCATAACAATAACCACAATAATCAAAAGGATAAAAGCTGGATCACTTTTCTTGGATCACTTTTCCCAAGTTGTGGCCCACATTTCCCTCTCTGAGCTACAAACAAATTTTGGAGAGATGCCAATGGTAGACAGGAGCCACAGAAGGAATCCTTAGCGCAACTTAACTGCTTGAGAAGCACAATGGAATCGAATGCTATCCAAAACACTCCCTTCTCTGTCTCCAGAAGGATTATTCAATTACTACTGGAAGATTCCCACATTTCTCCTGGCAAATCTACACACCTTGGATAATTTCTTATCACTAGTAACTACTGTATACTAATAATTTCTTATCAGTCTTAACTACTGCCCTTCTTTCTCAATTCCATGGATCCAAAGTGAGTTTTATGAAAAATTTTCTTCTTCTAAAAATGACACATTAAGTTGGATATTTAAGTACAGTGAAAAGGTAGGGTTTCAAAAAACCAATTACCCCTATGTTTAATGCTCGTAGCAATGTTTTTGTCTTTTCTCTCAGAATGGTCACCTGTGTTAACCATTTCCCAGATGCTTCACCACTTGGCTGTATCCTAGTTCAACTCCCATGCGTTTGGAAGATTCACTGGAGTCACCTAAAATTTCCCCTATGGCAGCCATTGACAAATTGGTCAGGAAGCATACACTAATGCTCTGATCATTGGGATAAAAAAATGAAATCAATTCTGTGTTAAATTCGAACTTTCAAGAAATACTCTTCTAGTCACATTACAGTAGAAAGAAGAAACCAGACAGCTCTTCATTTAGGTTCTAAAAGATTTAGTTCATTTTAATATGAATAAAAGGAACTCCCTTCATAGACATACATTACAATATAATCAATCCTTTATGTCATTTAATCCAGGAGAGAGTGGTAGGAAATTGGACCCTAAGGCAGTTTTCTTTTACTGTTGATGGCTGGATGATAGAGCAAACTACCTTGCAACTCTCAAAAATGATATATTAATTAACAGGTTATACACAACAACACAAAGACATGATGCTTTTCAAAGGAATGAAACAGGACATAAGAAAGCTGGAATATCCTCCCTCCCATGCACCCTCACACCTGCATTTAGCAATCTCCATTTGGGTGGTATGTGCAGTTTTAATAAGTAATGAAAGGAATAATGAAGCTTGCAATCTAGAGCATAAGAATAGCACCCACAGGGATTCAGCAGGGCCAAAGATAGCCCTGAGGCTGTGCATTATTCAATGGATCTGACTCTGTGATTACACACATGCAGTCACACTGCCTGTTACAGTTATAAAGGCTGACAGTCCTTAAGGTTAACCCACTCCATCCCCCAAACTTATTCTCCTTTCCTCCTTGAGCACCACCCCCCAGGTAAATATGTTTAAAAGTTTAGAGTTTCCAGTTGCCGCAATTGATTTGGCTTGTCTTTTTTCAAATTATTTTAACTTTGGCACATTTAATGTAGCACAGCCGTGTGGTGAGAGAGACAGTTGGCCAAAGAGAGGGCTCCAGGGTGAACACCGTGCTTCTTCCCAATGTCAGGTCCACAACCTTGAACTCAAGGCAGCCCCTCCATTCCCAGAGCAGAAGGAGAAGCAGCCAGGAATGGTGAACCTTTCTGCATGTCATTCTGCTAATGTCCTGCAGCTCAGCCTGCAGGGATCACCTCCAGGTGTAAGAGGATAATTCAGTGTTCACAGCCCGTTGATTTCCTGGCCACAGCTGCAGAAATGTCAATAAGGTGCCGACCGTAGCAGGGGTTGCTGTGTGATCCATTCTCTTTTCTGCTGAAACTCAGTTTGTCAGGGCTGCCAGATAGTCCAGGACGATGTTTTGTCACTATGGCCTGGGCTGGATTTGGGTCATCGACTTGGTTCCCACATTAGTTACCTAATGTTCTAGAGTGTAACCACTGTGCATATTTATATCAGGGTCTGTATCTTGGACAATTATGATGTTTGGAGATTTCAGGCCTCTGCTTTCAGAGTGTTCAATGATATATATTACAAGATACATGACAGGCTCTGAGCAGGATGGCAGGAGAACTGGTTTTCCAGGAACTCCCTCAGTGGTGTCTGTCAGGTCCCATCACACGCTGGGAAGCAGATCGTCCATTGCGGATGAAATGTTTTATGACACTGTGACTGCAAATCACATCACACCATCTCGAAGGCATACGTGCAGTTCCCCAGGGGGCCCTGCAGAGCAGCGCTACAGTCCTTACTGACTCGGGAGGGGACTGCACTGCCTGCATCAGTGTCATCCCGGCTCCCCGCCAGGGGTCCAGGGGCAGGACCCGGGCCAGTCAGAGCGGGTAGGTAGGCGCCTCCCAGGGACTCCAACGAGTGCATGGGGCGGGTCTCCTGCTGGCTGCCTGTTTCCATATCCAGCCCAGTCTCCCCGTTGTACTAATGTTGAGGGGCTCCTATTTGCCTCAGAAGTGTCCCCTGTTAGACCCCAACAGCCATGCTTCAGGGCTCCTCCTCTTTGTGCTGTCACACCCCCTCCCAAGTTACACATGGCCCCGGGGGTCCGCGCTGCTCCTATTCGCCTCGTTCACATCTTCAGTGGTTGCGCAGCTTCTACCTCCCGGGACAGGTCCACCATGGCCCTGAGGGGTCGCCCTCATCCTCTGGGACCTGGTCGCACCGGGTCTGGACCCATCACTGCTGTGAGTCTGGCTGTGCTCATCCTCGGCCCGGTCTCCCCTCTGGCCAAGCACAGTGACTGGGGGAGGCTCTTCCGCTTCGCTCTGCTCGCACTCCCTGTTCACTCACACAGGCGCACTGAGGACGAGCGGCTGACCCTCCCGGCAACTCTCCTTTCCCTTTGCGTCAGATTCTCCTCTAACCTGTTCACAGCCCGACCAGTTACGGAGTGCGGCGACTCTCCTCCTTGCGCTTTCACACGCCCCGTCTGTGCGCTCCAGGGTGACGCCGCCGCGAGGACGGCCCTTTGCTGCTCAGCACCCGCCGTGCACTTCCCCCGCTGCACCGACCATGCCTTCCTCTACCCGGTTCACATCACCCGCCCAGGGACCACGCTGCAGGCTGCTGCGCACACACGGGTTCCGCCCCGCTCGCATCCTGTGCAGCGTAACCACCGTGCTGGTGCTGCGGGGTTCCTCCTCGTGGCCCCGTTCACATAACCCCGCCACATTACATGGTTTGCCCTGTTCACGGAGCCTGTCACCTTCCGCCTCGGCACGAAGGGTGTGAGGATTCTCCTGTTTCGTCTGTTCACGTCCCCACGGAGGAAGGGAGGAACTCCCCCTCTTTGCCCTTCTCACCTCCCATGTCAGTCCCATCTGTGCACGGACAGACCAGGGATCACCCTCTTTCCCCATTCGCTTTTCTAGTCCAGGTGTCCCAGTGCGCCGAGCGTGTGGGGCTCTTTCTATTTGCCTTGTTCACATCCGTGCCCACGGACATCATGGTACTCACGGGTGGTACCTCATCCTCTTTGTCCTGTTCACATCCTCTGGCCACTGAAGCTATTATAGTTATGGTGCTGGGCTACTCTTCTTTGCACAGAATACCCTGGTCAGTTATGCCAGTGACACCAGCATATGGTTGAGGCAGGGCTACATCTCTTTACCCCATCTGAATACCCTGCTCAGTGACATCAGTACAGTGATGCTGCCAGAATGCATCACATCCCCTGATCATATCCCTGGTCCAACTATCCTTCTACACTGGTGGTGGGGGGGTTGCTCTGCTGCCCCGTTAATATTCTTGGCCAAGTCACACCACTGGTTACTGCTCAGGGCTCTTCCTCTATGCCTTGATCACATCTCTGTGCCCTGGGTCCTGTTCCCCCTCTGCTCTAGTGAGACATGGTGCTGGGTCCTTCTCTTTGCCGAGTTCACAGCGCCTGCACACTTGCAACACTCTCTGGTGCTACAGGCCCTATTCACTTTGCCCCAATCACATACCCTGTCCATTTACAACACTGCACTAATGCGGTGATCCAGAGCTCTTCCTCGTGACCCCGTTAGCATGCCCTGCACTGTATTTTGTATTGATGAGAGAGGGAGGTTAATTCTCCTTGTGCCCTTCACATCCCTTGTCATTTATACCACCACACTGATGATGCTGGGTTCCTTTTCTTTACCATGATCCTGTTCCCTGTTCAGAGTCACCACCACATTGATGGTATGAGCATGTGTCTCACTTCCTGTACACCTCTTCCATCCGGGAACTGATGGTGTAGGTATCCCCCTTGCCGTACCCACAATGCTTGGGGCTTCTCATCTCTGCCCCTTTCAGAAAGCTCCTCAAGCTGCACCACTGCACTGACTGACTGGGGATCCTCCTCTATTCCCGATCACCCCACTGCTCTGATAGAGTAGGGTTCTTCCTCTTTGCCTGTCCACATCCCTTGGCCAGTTACTCCACTGCACTGATGGTGCATGGATCCTACTGACTGTCCTGGTCACTTCTCCTCCTGCCCAGCTGCACTAGTTCTCTAAAGGTTCAGGGAAGCACCTCTTTGCAGTTTCACATCACCTGTCCGGTTACATCACTGCATCTGGTTTACCCCACTCACTTACATGTCTTGTCTGGAGACCCACTGCATTTATGGGACAGTAGTTCTACTACTTGCCACATTCATATCCTCTGTCCAGCTGCTCTAATGAACTGATGATGGAAGCCCCTTTTCCTTTCCCCTTTTTGCATCCCCTGGCCAAGTACATCACTACAGTGATGTGGGGGGGGGGGCTCGTCTTCACTGCCTTGCTCATATCGACTGTTCAATTTCTCTTTGCCTTGTTCACAATCTGCCATTAATGCACTGATGGTGCATGGGTCCTCCTTGTTAGCCTGGTCAAGTAGCCTTCCTAGTTACTCCCCTGGACTGAAAGGATGGGCCTTCTCTTTCCCCACCCACATCGTTTGTCCATTTCTGGAATTGTACTCCTGGGACAGGGCTCCTCCTCTTTGCCTTGTTCACATCCCCTCTCCCTTACAACACTGTGCACATTGGACAGAGCTCCGTTCTTTGCTCTGTTCACATACTTTAATTACACCAGTGCACTGATTGTGCAAGATCCATTTTTTCCCAATCACATCTTCTACCAAGATGCCCCAGGGCACTGATAGCACATGACTCCTCCTCTTTGTAATGTTCATATGTATTCCCTTTCTTACTCCACTGCACCCATAGTGCAGGTATCCTCATTCATATTCACTGCCAGGATAAACCAATGTATTGATGGACGGCCAGTCGTCCTCCTGGCCCTGTGCACAGTGTCATAACTCCACCACACTGATGGTGAAGGGTTCTTCTTTGCCCCCTTCACATTGCCCACCCAGTTCCTCCACTCCAGTGATACACTGGGCTTCCTCTCTGCCCTATAAAGAAATGACCAGGTACACTCTGCATGTCATTAATAACCTCAATAATGGTAAAAAAAAAAAAAAAAGGGGGGGGGGGCTGCCTTGATGGACAGAACGACTGCACTGAGATGGAGATCATCTAGAGTTAGGTGTAATCTACACCCTAATTTGTCTGCCTTTAGCTATGGCCAGACAGGGCTATTAATAGGACAGATGGTAGGAACCACGATGTCAGCTTTAAAAAGATCTGAAGTAATGGGCCTCTGTCCAGCCGGACCTTGTTGTAACTTATCCTGAGACGTACTGACAATCTTAATGGGAGGTGGAAAGTCCACAGGTTCCCACCAAGCAAGTCCCACAGCAAGTGCTACCAATTTTGGCTTGTTCCACTTTAAGAGATTTCCCAAAATGGTGTCCATGCCTATGACTAGATGGACCAGAGACAGGGGCAACTAGCACTGGGAATTTAGTTAATTTGATAGATCTGATCATAACATTGAGCAGGACCTATATGCCCTGAATGGGGCGACATAATACACCCTGGATTTTAACTGAGTTACCACAGTTTTTGAAAAGGGAGGAGTTACACAGAATAACTGTGACCTGTGCCCCAGTATCTAAAAGGGCCAGGAAAGACTGGTTACTTTGTGGGATCCAATGGACCATAAGAGTAGTTTATGTGTGATTATCCCCAGGCAGTGGGACAAGCTCCAGGGAGCTGCCGTCATCCTAGGGGAGGTGATTAGGTGACTGCTACTGTCGAAGGGCAGGGCAGGGCATGGGGCATTAGGGCCCCTAGAACTAGGAGCTGACACTGCCTCCCTCTGGCTGCGTGGGACTTCCCCTAACCAACAAAGGGAACTCCCTCCTGTATGAGTTCCAAAGATATCTAGCAGGTTTTTTAATTGTTGGATTTCATAGATGGATTAGCCCCAATTTTTTTCATGAGGGATACCCCTGTCTCCAAGTTGCCAACAGGTAGGTTTGTCGGGATGATAGCTGAGAGCCTCGAGGTGTCTCCGCAGAAGCTGACTGTGGATTAGGAAAAGGTCCTAAATTAAGAGATACCTCCTTTCTTAGAAAAGGGAACCCACCTACACTGTTGGTGGGCATGTACATTGGCGTAGCCACTGTGGAAAACAGTAGGGAGGTTCCTCAAGAAACTAAAAATAGAGTTGCCATATGACCCAGCCATCCCACTCCTGGGCATATAACCAGACAAAACTATAATTCGAAAAGACACATGCAGCCCTATGTTCACAGCAGTACTATTCACAATAGCCAAGACATGGAAGCAACATAAATGTCCATCAACAGATGAATGGATAAAGCAGATGTGGTACATATATACAATGGAATATTACTCAGCCATAAAAAAGAAAGAAAGAATGCCATTTGCAGCAACATGGATGGACCTAGAGATTGTCACACTAAGTGAAGTAAGTCAGAAAGAGAGACAAATACCATATGATAACACTTATATGTGGAATCTGAAATATAACACAAATGAACCTGTCTATGAAAGAAAACCAGACAAACAGAGAACAGACTTGTGGTTGCCAAGGGGGGAAGAGGTGTGGGAGAGGGATGAAGTGGGAGTTTGGGATTAGCAGATGCAAACTATTACATATAGAATGGATAAACAACAAGGTCCTACTGTGTAGCACAGGGAACTATATTCAATATCCTGTGATAAACCACAATGGAAAAGAATATGAAAAAAAGAATGTCTATATGTGTATAACTGAATCACTTTGCTGTACAGCAGAAATTGACACAACATTGTAAATCAACTATACTTCAACTAAAAAACCATAATGGAAAAGAATATGAAAAAGAATGTACACATATGTATAACTGAATCACTTTGCTGTACAGCAGAGAGTAATAGAATACTGGAAATCAACTATACTTCAATAAAATAAATTTTAAAAGAAGAAGAGAAATGCCTCCTTTCCAGAGTTTGAGTTTTTGAAATGGCTGCCCAGCTATGAGGTCTTGGTGAACCACCATTACCCACTGATCCCCAAGGAGAGATTTATCTGGGGGTCCCTGAGGGAGACAGTCAGGAAGTAGAGGTCGCCGCCCAGAGGGAGAAAAGACCTAGAGGGTCAAGCCAGCGCTGGTTCTGATAAACTAAAACCTGTTAATTGTTGTGTGAGTTGTTCTCAAGTCAACTGGGATAGCTATTCCCTCTAGGGTCTCCTGGACTGTGTGGGCTGAGCCATAAGAGAAACAAAGGTAGGTTTATAATTTGGTGGGAGGGGAGGGGCCTTGGAAAAGTTCCATGGACTGTGGGTCAAGGAGGGCAGACTCTGGGTTTGAAATGGCTTTATGATCTGCAGGGTCAGGGTTTTCTACAAAATAATACACTGGCCCAACCATGCCAATTTTGTGTAATAATGTTTTGGCCTCCTGTACTATTTGCCATTTATCACTGGCCTTAGCAGTGATGGTGCCTATGCTAGGGTAAGCCCATTCCCAGGCCATAAAAACCCACTGTAATAATAGAAGGGGCTTGCTCCACACAGCGATTTTCTAGGGGCTCTTCTGATCTGGCTGATCAGTGGCACTTTCATCTGTTTGACAGGTGTGCTGAGTACAGGTGCGAGTCTAGCCAGAGTGGACAGAGGATCCCTGAGTACAGTATGTATTTAGGGGTCTCAGGCTATTCCCACTGACTGCCTCATTTCTTAGACCATGAGCCCGAGTATGCAGCCTATAGTAAAGACCCTTACAAACCATGATGTGCCCTTTTCCTGAACGCTCTGTACGAAGTCCCTTAAGATGGTTTGTATTTCTAGTCTTATGAAACTTCAACTCTCCGTCTCAATTTCTTGCTCACTCCCAACAGTTTTTACCAGTTGGGCGTTTACCAGAAATACCTGCAGCAGTGGTTTGGTGTCGGCCTCCCGTTCTAAGGCATCCCAGTTGACCTCCACAGTGTTGTGGTCCGCCTGCAAGAGGGCAATTGTGGCACTGCCTGATCTGTTCCTATGCTTTGTTTCTGCGGCACTGACAGCACTCCAGAGTGTTCTCGTGGTATTTCACAAGTAGTAATCAAATCGAGCACATCAGCAGGAGTTTCTGGAGGTGCCAGGACAAGATGTTCCATACGCTTCTGGTTTTTCTCATTCACTATTGTGCCAAAGGTCTCTAAGGATACAAACTCTTAGAATCCACAGGATCCGGGGACAAAGTACAATAACAGCAAAGCAGACAACAGCAGAGGAGTTTGGGAGCGACACGGCAATGTTTGCAGGGAGCCATGGTCTCAGGGGAAAGAGCGGACCACATCGCTGGTCACCAGGTCCTTTCAGTGTAAGGATATCTAGTTAGGCAGTTCCCTGCTACCCACAGAGATAGGCCCGTGGGCCTTACACGTATGAGGAACGGAGTTGGTTTTAGCTGAGTAGCCTCTATGGCCTTCTGCACTAGTGAAGGTTTGGCGGATCAGATTCACTTGTACCAGGAGAGCGGTAACCACTTCTTATTCCTTTGGGAGGACTTCCACATAGTACGATAGCTAACTGCCCTAGACTCTCCTAGGGACCGTGCCCAGATTAGCTGCATCATAAAGACTTAAGGGAACCCTCCTACACTGTTGGTGGGAATGTAAGTTGGTGCAGCCACTATAGAAAACAGAATAGAGCTTCCTCAAAACACTAAAAATAGAGTAGCCATATGATCCAGCAATCCCACTCCTGTACACATATTTGTACAAAACTATAATTCAAAAAGATACATGCACCCCCTATGTTCATATAACAGCACTATTCACAATTGCCAAAACATGGAAACAACCTACGTGTCCACTGACAGAGGAATGGATAAAGAAGATGTGGTACATATATATAATGGAATACTACTCAGCCATAAAAAAGAATGAAATAATGCCATTTGCAGCAACATGGACACAACTAGAGATTACCATACTAAGTGATGTAAGTCAGAAAGAGGAAGACAAATACCACATGATATCACTTACATGTGAATCTAAAATATAACACAAATGAACTTATCTATGAAACAGAAACTGACTCACAGACATAGAGAACAGATTTGTGGTTGCCAAGGGGGAGGGGGACGGATGGATTGGGAGTTTGGGGTTAGCAGATGCAAACTATTATATATAGAATGGATAAACAACAAGGTCCTACTGTACAGCACAGGGAACTATATTCAATAATATCCTGGGATAAACCATTATGGAAAAGAATATATAAAAAAATAATGTTTATATGTATATAACTGAATCACTTTGCTGTACAGCGGAAATTAACACAACATTGTAAATCAACTATACTTCAATAAAAAAATAAATAAATAAAAACTTCTTTAAAAGACTTAAGGAACCAACTGGAGACCACTCTGCCCAGACCACAGCACTCTGAGCTAGACAGCTGCTCGGGGAGGACTCAGCTTTTTGGGCTCTGCTACAACATAGAGTGGAGAACCACAGCAAAACCAGACAAACATAACACAACGCAATGGCCACTGAAGCACAAGCTGGCCCCAGCCACCAGTGCCTTCCCACATAGTATTTGCTGCCTAATGAATTCAGTTAGTAAACCCAGAGGCCAGGTCACCCCTGTCGCCACTACCCTGCTCTCTGCACCAACCATTTTAAAGTACACTCAGGATTTGTTTTAATCGCATTTGGTAAAGTATGGACATGAAGACAGCTGCCTTTCAAAGAACAGTTGATTACAAAGGGTTGCCCAGTGGACAGGAGGCCCAACATGCCACACAGGGCCACATGAGGTCATGTGCAGGGAGAAGCAGAGAGAGAGAAAGAGGAACTGGGGCTTTTATCACTACAGTAGTCAGAAGTAGCTCTACTGGGCTACTGAGCCAGAAGCAAAACAGGCTGAAGCTTGTTGTTGAAGGTTTGTAATAAGATTCCTTCATGCTCATGAAAATGCTGGGATGGTGGAGATGTAACAACCTTGGGCCACTGGCAGAGCCCAATGATTCCAAGATGTCAAATCATCAATTAGAGAATACGAAAAATAGTTATTAAGTAAGTTATCACAGCCTGCTACCCATGAACCTCCTGCTGAGTAAGCCCCTGGGCTGCATGCTCCTACCAGCCACACATTTCCTATCAGGAACCCCCCGCCAGCTTCTCTGTACTCTCCACCCTTATACCTCTTGCTGACTGCTCCCCGAGGCTGGCTGAATCCTTCGCTTACACAGTCTTACATGATCCTCCCCTAGAATGGCTATTTCACCCATGCACCTCCCATCCACTCCTCCCACAGACTAGATGCTCCACCTTTCCATGCATCTCCCTTCTGTATCTTTCCCTTGGGCTGGTGTTCCATCCACTGCTTAGGTCCTACCAAGTCTTCCCCATTACAGTACTCCTTCGTCTCAGGCCTTAGCCAAGGGTATCTACACCCTTCACTCAAGAACGTCTTGGAGGGTCATCTCCTAGGTTGGCTACATCGCCCGCTACTACACTTATTGTTGCATACTTCACCAGGCTGCTTTCCCTCTACTCACTCATAGCCTAGAAGTCCTCCTGGAGGCTAGATGCTCCCTCCACTCATGCATAGCTTTCTAGGTCCTACCACAGGATGGATATTTACGTCACTCATGAAACTCCTGCCAAATCTTCCTCTAGGCTGGTTTCTCCCTCTTCCCATTTACCTTCTAATCCATCAGCCTACAGAATGGCTGCACCTTCCACACACGCACCATTCTCCGATAGCTCCCCTAGAGTGGCTGCAGCCTCCACTCAGGAACTTCCTGATGAGTCCTCACCTAGGCTGCCTGCTTCAAGCACCCATGCGCCTCCTGCTAGATTCTCAACTAGGCTTACTACATCTCCTCTGCCAAGACCTTTATTCACATAAAAAGTTATTGATTTTTAAATGTTAACAGATAACTAATTTTCTTTAAAAACATTTGTGTAAGACTAGCAAACCCATCTGTGGTCCAAATTAGATATGCAAGCTGCCACTTTGAAACTGGTCAGAATGGCCATCATCAAAAATTCTACAAGTGACAGATGCTAGAGAAGGTGTGGAGAAAAGGGAAACTTCCTACACTGTTGGTGGGAATGTAAATTGGTACAAGCATTATGGAGAACAGAAAACTGAATACAGAACTACCATATGATCCAGCAATCCCACTCCTGGGCATATTTCCAGAAAAATCCATAATTCAAAAAGAAACATGCACCTCAGTGTTCACTGCAGTGTTATTTACAATAGCCAAGACATGGAAGTAGCCTAAATGTCCATCGACAGAGGAGTGGAAAAAGATGTGGTACACATATACAATGGAATGTTACTCAGCCATAAAAAAGAATGACATAATGCCATTTGTAGCAACATGGATGGACCTAGAGATTGTCATACTGAGTGAAGTCAGAGAAAGACAAATATATGATATTGCTTCTATGTGGAATCTAAAACCAAATGGTACAAATGAACTTACTTACAAAACAGAAATTACAAAACAGAAATAGAGTCATAGATGTATAAAACAATCCTATGGTTAGCAGCAGAGAAAGGCGGCAGAGAAACTGGGAGATGGTATTGACATATATACACTACTATACATAAAGTAGATAACTAAGAACCTACTGTATAGCACAGGGAGCTCTATTCAATACTCTGTAATGACCTATATGGGAATAGAATCTAAAAAAGAGTGGATATGTGGATATGTATAACTGACTCGCCTTGCTCTACATCTGAAACTAATACAACACTGTAAATCAACTATACTCCTCAAAAAAATTAATTAAAAAGGATAACTGTAAAATAGATAGCTAGTGGGAAGCAGCCACATACCACAGGGAGATCACCTCGGTGCTTTGTGACCACCTAGAGGGGTGGGATAGGGAGGGTGGGAGGGAGGGAGACACAAGAGGGGGGAGATATGGGAACATATGTATAACTGATTCACTTTGTTATAAAGCAGAAACTAACACACCATTGTAAAGCAATTATACTCCAATTTAAAAAAAAAGATAACTAATAAGGAACTACTGAATAGCACAGGGAACTAGACTCAATACTCTGTAATGACCTATATAGGAAAAAATCTAAAAAAAAGTGGATATATGTATATGTATAACTGATTCACTCTGCAGTACCCCTGAAACTAACACAACATTGTAGATCAACTATATTCCAATAAAAAAAAAATAAAGAATCATAGCCACATGACTGTAGGAACTGTCAGACTCGGGGACCAGGGGAGCCTGGGCCTTCAAAACACCTCTCTTCTCAGAGGTTGTCTTCAGTGGGAGGCCAGCCTAGGTCCCAGGCCTCGTGTTCATGTCAACAGCAAACCGACGTTACTCTCCAAGATCTTTCCAGGCTCGACTCGGGGGCTCACGTCGTCCCACACGTGATGTTTTCCCGTGTGTTCACCTGTGTCTGGTGTCTGACCCTGGCCTGCCCTGACACTGCTTTTGATCACAGACCTCGTTTGGCAGCCACACCCTCCCCACCCTCTGTCCCTACTCACTCCGGTTTTAGTTTTCCCACTCCCAACAAGGCACTGGTCGTTACTGGTGTTCTCTCTGCAGGGCTCGCATTAGAATAAATCCCTCTTCACCATCCCCCTTCCCACCTCTTCAAAATGTACAAAAAGCCTAAACCTGGTTGCCTCATGCTTTCCCAGGGCAGTGGTTCTCACCCTGTGCCTGCCCTCCTCCCCTGCGTGGACGATTCCCGGTCCCGTGTAGGAGGGGATTTGGCAGGGGGCGCAGTTAGACTGATGACGTGCTGGCCGGGGGCCCCATGTCTCCTGTTAAAGCCACAGGCACAGCTGAAGCACGATTCTTAAAGGGATGGTGGTATAGCTCTGCCTGATTCTCCCATGTCCAGGTGACTCTGCAGAAGGTTTGCCAACACGAGGTCAGTAAAGCTCAACCTCCAAACTCGGACATCAAACAGAGAGTGTAAAAGAGCTCAGGAAGCCTGGCTCCCTGCAGGTGTCCCAGGGACCACTACTGCTGACTACGGCATGGACTGTAAGGGGACGCCCGAGCACACACACCTGCTAATCTGATGTGGCTTACCCACCTACTATGACTTCTCTGGCCCTTAAGGAATTCCTCTGGTGTGACTTCTGGTCAGGCATCCAGGAGACTATGCTTTGTGCTAAAACAAGCCATGGCCAGAAGCCAAAGTAAACAGCTTTTCCTAATCAGACGCTATTTAACCAACATGGCAGGATTTGAGTATCATGATTGATTCCCTGGCACCACCCACCCTGGAGGCATCTCCCTGTTGGCTGAAGGTCACTGGAAGATGAGGAACCATGCCCTGGACACCAAGAGGCTCCACTTCAGGGACGGGGTGGCACTGTTGGTGCCATGATGTGACCAGCTGAAGGTGACTCTCCACCTGCAGTCGCTGGGGAGAGGCCTGCTGGCCACTCACGTGAGCAGAAGAGCAAGAGGGGGGCTTGGCGGAGGCCAGGAGGCCTTCACGGCTCTTCTAACGAATCACAAATTTGTGCGGTGGACATCTTGGCAATGAGGCTTCTGTAAATATTTGGCTGAATGAGCACCAGGTGTCAAGAAAAGTTTCTTGGATTAAACAAGCACCTACTCCACTGAGCTCTAAGCACACCCGACACTGTTACTCTAGATAATGCTGTGAAGTTGGCAAAGGCTCAGTCAGCTCCAAGCTTTATTAGATGGTACAAGGAAGCAGAGACGGTGAGTCACCGGGCAGAGGGGAGCAGACAGGGCGAGGGCTGTCTGGTTCCCGGATGCAGCCCTGGCTTTCCCCCTGCACAGGAGGCACTCTCACTCTCGTCCCCCCACGAGCTTCGAGCTTTGGCAGGCCGGGGTTTTCACAGCCAGAGGCCCAAGCATCCAGCAGTCACGGGAGAACCAGGCCTGGCGGCACCTTGGGGAAACCTGTCTGAGCATCTGGTACACGGGGAGGGAGACACAGGCAGCCATCTGTTAAGGGCGTGCCCTGTGCCAGGCTCTGTGTTAAGCCGCGGTTTACAGGCACACGGTGACTTCGTCTTTGGGAAAATCCCAAGACGGAGGAACGCTGATTATCCCCGTTTTACAGGTGAGGAAGCTGCTGCCCACAGGTAATAGATGAATGTCCAAGATCATGTAGCCAGAAAGTGGGGAACTGGGATGGTGAACCCAGGTCCACTGATGCCACAGTTCAAGCCAGCTGTGCAGCTTCTGATCAGTCCTTTATGACAGGCCAAGAGGCAGCAGACGGTGGCCCTTCAGCATATGATGAACAGGAGAAAATGCCAGATGTTGACACAGATAGGAGAGGAATTAGTATACATCACTTGACATGACAATTTTTTTTAAACTTAGCACATAAGAGTGTTTATAAGAACTATGTGTGCTTTCGAGTCCATCACTTGGGACAGAATTTATTTATTTATTGAATTTTAGAATTTTATTTTTTTATACAGCAGGTTCTTATTAGTTATCCATTTTATACATATTACTGTATATATGTCAATCCCAGTCTCCCAATTCATCCCACCACCTCCCTACCGGCCACTTTCCGCCCTTGGTGTCCATACATTTGTTCTCTACATCTGTGCCTCTATTTCTGCCCTGCAAACTGACTCATCTGTACCATTTTTCTAGATTCCACATATATGCGTTAATATATGATGATATTTTCTTTTCTTTCTGACTTACTTCACTCCGTATGACAGTCTCTAGATCCATCCATGTCTCTACAAATGACCCAATTTCGTTCCTTTCTATGGTTGAGTAATATTCCATTGTATATATGAACCACATCTTCTTTATCCATTTGTCTGTCAATGGGCATTTAGGTTACTTCCATGACCTGGCTATTGGAAACAGTGCTGCAATGAACACTGGGGTGCACATGTCTTTTTGAATTATGGTTTTCTCTGGGTATATGCTCAGTAGTGGGATTGCTGGGTCATATGGTAATTCTACTTTTAGTTTTTTAAGGAACCTCCATACCGTTCTCCATAGTGGCTGTACCAATTCACATTCCCACCAGCAGTGCAAGAGGGTTCCCTTTTCTCCACACCCTCTCCAGCATTTGTTGTTTGTACATTTTCTGATGACGCCCATTCTAACTGGTGTGAGGTGATACCTCATTGTACTTTTGATATGCATTTTGCTAATAATTAGTGATGTTGAGCAGCTTTTCATGTGCTTCTTGGCCATCTGTATGTCTTCTTTGGAGAAATGTCTACTTAGGTCTTCTGCCCATTTTTGGACTGGGTTGTTTGCTTTTTTAATATTGAGCTGCATGAACTGTTTATATATTTTGGAGATTAATCCTTTATCCGTTGATTCATTTGCAAATATTTTCTCCCATTCTGAGGGTTGTCTTTTTGTCTTGTTTGTAGTTTCCTTTCCTTTGCAAAAGCTTTTAAGTTTCATTCCGTCCCATTTGTTTATTTCTGTTTTTATTTCCATTACTCTAGGAGGTGGATCAAAAAAGATCTTGCCATGATTTATGTCAGAAAGTGTTCTTCCTATGTTTTCCTCTAAGAGTTTAAAGCAACTCTATGCCAGTAAAATGAACAACCTGGAAGAAATGGACAAATTCACAGAAAGGTATAACCTTCTAAGACTGAACGAGGAAGAAACAGAAAATATGAAGAGACAAATCACAAGTAATGAAATTGAAACTGTGATTAAAAATCTTCCAACAAACAAAAGTCCAGGACCAGATGGCGTCACAGGTGAATTCTATCAAACATTTAGAGAAGCGCTAACACCCATCCTTCCCAAACTCTTCCAAAAAATTGCAGAGGAAGGAACACTCCCAAACTCATTCTATGAGGCCACCATCACCCTGATACCAAAAACAGACAAAGATACTACTAAAAAAGAAAATTACAGACCAATATCACTGATGAATATAGAAGCAAAAATCCTCAACAAAATACTAGCAAACAGAGAAGCTTCAAGGTGAAGGAGGAGTAGGACGTGGAGATCACCTTCCTCCCCACAGATACATCAGAAATACATCTACATGTGGAACAACTCCTACAGAACACCCATTGAACGCTGGCAGAACACCTCAGACCTCCCAAAAGGCAAGAAACTACCCACGTACCTGGGTAGGGCAAAAGAAGAAAGAAAAAACAGAGACCAAAGAATAGGGATGGGGCCTGCACCAGTGGGAGGGAGCCGTGAAGGAGGAAAGCTTTCCACACACTAGGAAGCCCCTTCGCGGGTGGAGACTGCGGGTGGCGGAGCGGGGAAGATTCGGAGCCACGGAGGACACCGCAGCAACAGGGGTGTGGAGGGCAAAGCGGAGAGATTCCCGCACAGAGGATCGGTGCCGACCAGCACTCACCAGCCCGAGAGGCTTGTCTGCTCACCTGCTGGGGCGGGCGGGGGCTGGGAGCTGAGGTTCGGGCTTCAGAGGTCACATCCCAGGGAGAGGACTGGGGTTGGCTGCGTGAACACAGCCTGAAGGGGGCTAGTGAGCCACAGCTAGCCGGGAGGGAGTCCGGGAAAAAGTCTGGAGCTGCCGAAGAGGCAAGAGACTTTTTCTTGCCTCTTTGTTTCCTGGTGCGCTAAGAGAGGGGATTAAGAGCGCTGCTTAAAGGAGCTCCAGACATGGGTGCGAGCCGGGGCTAACAGCGCGGGCCCCAGAGACGGACATGAGAGGCTAAGGCCGCTGCTGCCACCACCAAGAAGCCTGTGTGCAAGCACAGGTCACTCTCCACACCTCCCCTCCCGGGAGCCTGTGCAGCCCACCACTGCCAGGGTCCCGGGACCCAGGGACAACTTCCCCAGGAGAACGCCCGGCGCGCCTCAGTCTGGTGCAACGTCACGGTGGCCTGTGCCGCCGCAGGCTCACCCCACATCTGTACCCCTCCCTCCACCCGGCCTGAGTGAGCCGGAGCCCCCGAATCAGCGGCTCCTTTAGCCCCGTCCTGTCTGGGCGAACAACAGACGCCCTCAGGCGACCTACACACAGAGGCGGGGCCAAATCCAAAGCTGAACCCCGGGAGCTGTGCTAACAAAGAAGAGAAAGGGAAATCTCTCCCAGCAGCCTCAGGAGCAGCGGATTAAATCTCCACAATCAACTCGATGAGCCCTGCATCTGAGGAATACCTGAAGAGACAACGAATCATCCCAAATTGAGGAGGTAGACTTTGGGAGCAACTATATATATATATATATATATATATATATATATATATATATATATATATAAAATTTTCCCTTTTGTTCTTTTTCTGAGTGTGTATGTGTATGCTTCTGTGTGTAATTTTGTCTGTATAGCTTTCCTTTTACCATTTGTCCTAGGGTGCTGTCTTTTTTTTTTTTTTTTTAGCGCTTTTTATCACCGGTGGATTTGTTTTTTGGTTCCTTTTCTCTGTTCTTTTTTATAACTTAAAAAGTTTTTTTAATAATTATTTTTTATTTTAATAACTTTATTATATTTATTTTATTTTATCTTCTTTCATTCTTTCTTTCTTTTTCTCCCTTTTATTCTGAGCTGTGTGGATGACAGGCTCTTGGTTCTCCAGCCAGGCATCAGGGCTGTGCCCCTCAAGTGGCAGAGGCAAGTTGAGGACATTGGTCCACAGAGACCTCCCAGCTCCATGTAATATAAAACGGCGAAAATCTCCCAGAGATCTCCATCTCAACGCCAAGACCCAGCTCCACTAAACGACAAGCAAGCTCCAGTGGTGGACACCCTTCGCCAAACAACTAGCAGGACAGGAACACAACCCCACCCATTAGCAGAGAGGCTGCCTAAAATCATAATAGGGCCACAGACACCCCAAAACACACCACCAGACGTGGACCTGCCCACCAGAAAGACAAGATCCAGCCCCATCCACCAGAACACAGGCACTAGTCCCCTCCACCAGGAAGCCTACACAACCCACTGAACCAACCTTAGCCACTGAGGGTACACACCAAAAAACAACGGGAACTATGAACCTGCAGCCTGTGAAAAGGAGACCATAAACACAGTAATCTAAGAAAAGTGAGAAGACAGAGAAACACACAGCAGAGGAAGGAGCTAGGTAAAAACCCACCAGACCTAACAAATGAAGAGGAAGTAGGCAGTCTACCTGAGAAAGAATTCAGAATAATGATAGTAAAGATGATCCAAAATCTTGGAAATAGAATGGAGAAAATACAAGAAACATTTAAAAAGGACCTAGAAGAACTAAAGAACATACAATGATGAAAAACACAATAAATGAAATCAAAAATTCTCTAGAAGGGATCAATAGTAGAATAACTGAGGCAGAAGAACGGATAAGTGACCTGGAAGATAAAATATTGGAAATAACTACTGCAGAACAGAATAAAGAAAAAAGAATGAAAAGAATTGAGGACAGTCTCAGTGACCTCTGGGAGAACATTAAATGCACCAACATTCGAATTACAGGGGTTCCAGAAGAAGAAGAGTAAAAGAAAGGGACTGAGAAAATATTTGAAGAGACTATAGTTGAAAACATCCCTAATATGAGAAAGGAAATAGTTAATCAAGTCCAGGAAGCACAGGGAGTCCCATACAGGATAAATCCAAGGAGAAACATGCCAAGACACATATTAATCAAACTATCAAAAATTTAGAAATCATAAAGATCACAAAGAAATCATAAAGAGCAGATCAGAAACCAATGAAAAAGAAATGAAGGAAAATATAGCAAAGATCAACAAAACTAAAAGCTGGTTCTTTGAGAAGATAAACAAAATTGATAGACCATTAGCCAGACTCATCAAGAAAACAAGGGAGAAGACTCAAATCAATAGAATTAGAAATGAAAAAGGAGAAGTAACAGCTGACACTGCAGAAATACAAAAGATCATGAGAGATTACTACAAGCAACTCTATGCCAATAAAATGAACAACCTGGAAGAAATGGACAAATTCTTAGAAATGCACAACCTTCCAAGACTGAACCAGGAAGAAAGCGAAAATATGAACAGACCAATCACAAGCACTGAAATTGAGACTGTGATTAAAAATCTTCCAACAAACAAAAGCCCAGGACCAGATGGCTTCACAGGCAAATTCTATCAAACATCTAGAGAAGAGATAACACCCTTCCTTCTCAAACTCTTCCAAAATATAGCAGAGGGAGGAAACACTCCCAAACTCATTCTACGAGCCCACCAACACCCTGATACTAAAACCAGAAAAAGATGTCACAAAGGAAGAAAACTACAGGCCAATATCACTGATGAACATAGATGCAAAAATCCTCAACAGAATACTAGCAAACAGAATTCAACAGCACATTAAAAGGATCATACAAAAAAAAAAAAAAAAAGGATCATACGCCATGAATATGTGGGCTTTATCCCAGGAATGCAAGGATTCTTCAATATACACAAATCAACGTGATACACCATATTAACAAACTGAAGGAGAAAAAGCGTATGATCATCTCAATAGATGCAGAGAAAGCTTTTGACAAAATTCAACACCCATTTATGATAAAAACTCTGAAGAAAGTAGGCATACAGGGAACTTTCCTCAACATTATAAAGGGCATATATGACAAACCCACAGCCAACATTGTCCTCAATGATGAAAAACTGAAATCATTTCCTCTAAGATCAGGAACAAGACAAGGCTTCCCACTCTCACCACTAGTATTCAACATAGTTTTGGAAGTTTTAGTCACAGCAATCAGAGAAGAAAAAGAAATAAAAGGAATCCAAATCTGAAAAGAAGAAGTAAAGCTGTCACTGTTTGCAGATGACATGATACTATACATAGAGAATCCTAAAGATGCTACCAGAAAACTACTAGAGCTAATCAATGAATTTGGTACAGTAGCAGGATAAAAAATTAATGCACAGAAATCTCTTGCATTCCTATATACTAATGATGAACAATGTGAAATCAAGAAAACACTCCCATTTACCATTGCAACAAAAAGAATAAAATATCTAGGAATAAACCTACCTAAGGAGACAAAAGACCTGCATGCAGAAAATTATGAGACACTGTTGAAAGAAATTGAAGATGATAGCAACAGATGGAGAGATACACCATGTTCTTGGATTGGAAGAATCAGCATTGTGAAAATGATTCTACTACCCAAAGCAATCTACAGATTCAATGCAATCCCTATCAAACTACCACTGGCATTTTTCACAGAACTAGAACAAAAAATTTCACAATTTGTATGGAGACACCGAAGACCCCAAATAGCCAAGGCAATTTTGAGGGAAACAAACGGAGCCAGAGGAATCATGCTCCTGGACGTCAGACTATACTACAACGCTACAGTAATCAGGACAGTATGGTACTGGCACAAAAACAGAAATATAGATCAATGGAACAGGATACAAAGTCCAGAGATAAACCCATGCACCTACGGTCAACTAATCTATGACAAAGGAGGCAAGGATATACAATGGAGAAATGACAGTCTCTTCAATAAGTAGTGCTGGGAAAACTGGACAGCTACATGCAAAAGGATGAAATTAGAACACTCCCTAACACCATACACAAAAATATACTCAAAATGGATTAGAGACCTAAAGGGAAGACGAGACAGAATTTATATACTTACACAGCTTAAAACATGTATTCAGCTGCTGGTAACTCTGTTCCTCTATCAAATAAATGATCATAGGTTAGGTGTTTCATCTGAGAATGAGATTTATAATTGCATTTACAATGGGACACATTTAAGCATAAGTCTGATAATATTTAGTAATCACAAGAACTGCTTGAATTGCATGTTTTAGTCCAGATGGTAGGTTTATATAATATTACTATTTAATTTACCAGTGTCCACAAGAGAGGACAGAAGGATATATTCCACAGAGAGTATCACAGCACTATCTAATAAGCCCAGCCTCAAGTCCTTTTTTGAAATGAGGCAGGGTGTAAATCAATATGAAATCAACATGGCCATAATTCCTTTTATGTGTAGGTCTTTATGGTCTCCCCATCACTACTCAATCTCCACGTAAAGGCCGTGTCCCATTAAGTTCACTGCCAACTGCTGTGCCACCCTGTCCACCCACCTGATTGCCATCACCTCCCACTTTTAGATGTTCCCCATCATGATTAAAGCCTTCGGTTCTCCCATCATGGTTTTCAGCCCCTCCCCCATTACCACCATGATTCTGGGAATTCGACATGCTGGGGAGCCCCCGCCAACCTCCCAGCCTCCCAGGCCTGGACTCTCTCACAGCCAGTGAGGGACTAAGTCCTCTATCCCCACAACCTCGGCCAGCTACTCACCTCAGGACCCCACACCATCACCATGGGAATACGCTCCCCGAAATCAGGGGAGCAGCATCCCACCCTGACCACACCCTCCACCCCTCCAACCCCCCCCCATGAGACGGCCCCTCCTGGATGTCCCACGGACACCTCACCTACAAATGACAAAAACGACAGGAGTCAGAAGCACAGCCATGCGTTGAAACACTTTAATAGCAGTGCTGAGGGCAGAAGGCCTCCCTCATCCGTGGGCAGTTTGGGGGCGAGAAGAGGCTGCTGATGAGGTCCGGCCGGGCTCTGGGGCCAGGGCATCACTACTTCTCCTTGGGCAGGGGCAGCTCAGCAGTGGACAGAAGGTGCTGGGCTCGAAGAGGCAGCTGAGGCGCTTGTTGTTGTCCAGTGCCCTCTGCACGTGCTCGGGGTGATGCGCATATTGTGGTTGTTGAGGGCCTCCCTGCTCCACGGTGTTGACCGTCACATACTCGAGGTTGCTGGTCTGGAACACAGCAGTGGACGAGCTCAGGCACTGGGCGTAGCAAGCCTCTTGCAGGAGAAGCTTCATGCGGCTCACGGGGAACTGCAGCTCGGCTCTTCTGGAGTGGAAGAGGTAGCGTTTCTTTTGACAATGATAGAACCAGAAGCTTCTTTTCTGTGACATGATGTTGGCTGGGTTCTGCCCTGATCAGTCCACCTTGATTGTCCTGCTGGCCTGGGTCTCTCGAGAGGCCAGTGTGTCTTTCTGCCTGCCGTATCCCTGCACTCCAGCCTTTTATTGGTCAGGGTGCTACCTTTGTGACAGCTCAGACTTTGTGAGTCATCGGTGTCCACTGGGCCCTGATCAGGACTGGCCTAGAAATGTCTGTGATAGGAATCTGGTCTCTCTGCTGAAAGGACTCTCTTTTTCAGGGAACTCTTAACTTTGTATCAGTACTAGACTTCAGCATTCTACCTAAAAATGTGTTTCAATGGAAAACTGCTCCTTGTCTATAGGACACAACTCCCTGTTATTTGATTCTAGCCTCACACTATCTTTGAGCCCTTTTACATCCTTTTGTAAGTTGTAGGTCGCTGATAGATACCCACAACCTCCAGTGGAGGCTCAATTGTCCCCTTCATACGATGATCAAACCAATTTTGCCCCTGTTTACATATTCATCTTACTATTCCTGGTCAATATTCCTGTTTCTGTTCTTTGGTTTCTCTTGTCAACTAGTTATAATATCTGCCAAGTTCCTTACGTGATAAATAAAATGTTTTAATATGTGTTCCTATCTGGGTAAGTGGTATGATTTTATACTTGCTTGATAATTACCTTTAAGTGTTCTGGAAGACACACCCATATGTCCAATTATTTCACCTATCAGAGCCAGGTAACTACAATGACAGAGAAGTAACCCACATGAACATTTAAGGCCCAGGCATGTGTTTTCCTGGCTCTCCAATGTGAATTCAATGCATCAGTAACACATCGTTGACTCTTTTTATAATTTTTTGTTTTCTTCTCTACTGATTTAATGTTTCTGTTGTGTTTTTGGCTCATTTACAGCCAATAAGCTATTTCCTGCTATTGATAGCCATGGTTGGTAATTGGGTTTTCAGTTTTCTTTTTCTTTTTTTATTAAGGTAAAGTCCACATAAACAAAATTCACCATTTCAGCCATTGTAAGTGTATAATTCAGCGTTTTTTAAAAAATATATTCACAATGTTGTGAGAGTATCAGTTCAAATTCCAGAATAGTTTCAGCACCCCCAAAAGAAACTCCATACCCTTTAAGCTGTAAGGCCTTATTCCTCTCTCCCCACCAGCCTCCGACAATCTACTTTCTGTCTCCATGGGTTTACCTATTCTAGATATTTTACATAAATGGACTCATACAATAAGGGGCATCTTGTATCTGGTTTCTTTCACTTAGCATGTTTTCAAGGTTCATCCACATTATAGCATGTATCAGTACTTCAATTCATTTTTAAGGCTGAAAAACAGTCCATTTTATGTATATATCACATTTTCTTTATCTCTTCATCAGTTCATAGACATTTTGGTTTTTTCTACTTTTGGGCTATTAAAAATAATGCCGCTATAAACATTTATGTACAAGTTTTTGTGTTAACATATGGCTTCAATTTTCTTGTACATATAACCTAAAAGTGCAATTGCTTGGTCATGTGGTGAGAATTTGTATTTATGATTTGCCATTTGAAGATCTCTCTAGATTGCTGGTTTGTACAGATCTAGTTCCCATGGGGTGAGAGACAACACAGAATCTGGTTCATCAGTCTTTCTGTCTATTTTTGAGCTCACATCAGTGAAGAATTTCATACCCTCTGGGAGGAGAAGAGCTATTTGATATCTGTACCAGGGAGGTTCACTGTTTCTGTGTTTATACTTGACCTGTTCCTGAAATTGTAGAATTGAAGCTATAAGCTCTACTTCTCCGTGCTTGTATGTCTATGTGCCTGTAATTCAGAAATGCCTTCACCTCTGATTGTGTACGTAAAGTTTTCCTACACAGTATTAATATAGTAGATTATAAATTATCGGAAATTAAAGGCGCCTCTGTTCTGACTGGCATATCTAGATAAACAATTGCTTACATAAATTGAGTATTCCTAAAATTTCCTGAAAATAAGGAAACTGAATTTCTGACCCTTTAAATATACTCCATTATAAAAATGGAGTATAAAAAGATTCTTCCAGGGCTTCCCTGGTGGCGCAGTGGTTGAGAGTCCGCCTGCCGATGCAGGGGACACGGGTTCGTGCCCCGGTCCGGGAAGATCCCACATGCTGCGGAGCGGCTACGCCTGTGAGCCATGGCCACTCAGCCTGCGCGTCCGGAGCCTGTGCTCCGCAACGGGAGAGGCCACAACAGTGAGAGGCCCGCGTACCACCAAAAAAAAAAAAAAAGATTCTTCCATAAAACAACTCAGATTCATTTTAAGAATTTAAATTCATATAATTTAAATATTTGGTGAAAAGGATTAGTTTCATCTTTAGTGTTTAATGTAAAGGAATATGTTCTCTCTCATTTACCAGTGTCAAGTATAACACAAACACACTTTTTTTGTACTTGGGAATGTTTTTCCTTAACTTACACAGGTTTACTGATCAAATAAAGCAGCATTACTTTTCGTTACTATTTAACATTATGAAGATATAAATTCATTTTTAACCAAATTGAACCATCATTCAAGCCACCTTTTATTTCCACAGTAATAAGGTTTTGCAGCTTGCAGAAAGTTCAAGACAATATGAAAAGGAACACAAATCTGTGTTAAAAGTTTGCCAAATCTGGCTCAGGTTTGATGGGTTCATTCATAAAATTATAAAAGAGAGTTTGTGGTTCCTTTAGAATGAAATACTACAGTGATACAAACCTAAAATTTAATGTCCTCTCTGAAAATAGTAAAGTCCTTGTAGTATTGTTCTGCTCTTAATAAGACGTTGTTAAAAAGTTCGCTCTTCATCTTTTATGGTAATATGTTCAAAAAGAGATTCTACATCGCACCAAAATGACATTACACATTCTGTTTCTAATCTACAGGCTCACTTACCTCTTAAGATAAACAAATACCCTACAATACTGTAAGTGTTAAGGATTTGTGTTTATTTAAATACTGAGTTTATCAAATACTGTATTGTCCCTTTTATCAAAAGATAGCCTTGATACAACCATTTGTGTTTACCTGGGTGCCTACTGGTGACTCCTCAAGGCCGGCTTCCCCTCTATCCATGTACTTCCTGCTCAATTCTGCCTTAGGTGGGATACTCCTTCCACTCTTGGCCCTCCTGGTAGATTCCTCCCTAGGCTGATGGACTGTACTCTCATGCACCTCTTGCCGTGCCCTCCCTTAGGCTGGCTGCACCTTCCACACCTGCACTTCTTGCCATATCTTCACCTAGGACAGATGCACACTCCACCTTCCACTTCCTTCAATGTCCTGCTCTAGGCTGAAGCATCCCCATCCTCTGCACTTAGCCTCTTCACACCTAGTTGCTCTCTTAACTCGTGGGGTACCTGCTGGATCCTCCTTAGACTGGCTGTCCCACCATGATGAACTTAGAACCGAGCCCTCCCCTAGCTGCACCTTCCAGCCACACACCTCCAGCTGAGTTGTCTCCTAAGTGAATGCTCACTCTCCCATACTTCTCCTGCTGAGTCCTACCCTGGGCTGGCTGTAACCTCCACCCACGCATCACCTAACAAGTATGGCCCAAGGTTGACTACACCCTCCATCCATGTACCTCCTGGTCAGTCTTCCCCTAAACAGAATACTGCCTCCATTCATGCACTTCCAGCCTATTCCTCCTCTAGACTGGCTGAAACCTCCACCTTTGCATCTCCTTCTGAATCTTCCTCTAGGCTAGCTGAAACCAACACTCATGCACTTTCTGCTGGGTCCTCCCTTACAATGGCTGCTTTCTGCACTGATGCCCCTCCTTTACTTCTCCCTCAGGCTAGATGCAACCTCTTTGGCTGCATAGATTGTCAGTTTATCTGTCAGTTTATCCTCTAGGGGGAAATTCCAATCCTTACGCAACTCCTGCTGAGTCCTCCTTGAATGGATGCTTCCTTTACCCATGCAGCTCCTGCCATTTCCTCTCCTAGGCTGACTGCACTCTCCAACTATGAAGCACTTGCCACGTCCTCCCTTGGGCTAGCATAACCACCCACTGATACACTTTCTATCAAGTCTTCCCTTAACCTAAATGAGTCCTCTTTTCATGGATCTCCTGCTTAGTCCTTGCCTAGGCTTCATTCTTCTCTCCCACTATGTACTTCCTGATGGCCTGAGCCTAGGCTGGCTCCACCCTGCGCCACACAACACGTGCTGTGCATCCTCAACCATACACACCCGGCCATATCCTCCTCTCAGCTAGGCAGTCCCTCCACCCATACACCTCCTGCCGGACTCTGCCTTAGGATGGGTTCACCTTTGTCCATTCATGCATCTCTTCCTATTCCTCCCCAGGTTAGGAAGTCACTAAAACCCTATACCTTCTGCTGTGTCCTCCACCAATCTGATGATACCCCTCACCCATGAGCCTCCTGCTGAGTCCTCACCTAGGGTGAGCGAGTCTCATTCTAGACTGGATGCTTTCTTCACTCATGCATTTCTTACAATGTCCTCCCCTCTGCTGTCTGCTGCTTCTGCCCAAGCTCTTCCTGCCTGGTTTTTCTCCAGGCTGGTTGAACGCTTTATAACATGTAGTTCCTGCTAGGTCCTCTTTTACATGCCTGCGTTCCATCCATGCACTTTCTGCCAGGTCCTTCCTAGGTTGGCTGTACCCAAGTACCTCTGACTGTGTCCAACCCTAGGATGGATGCTCCCTGGACCCATGCACATATTGCTGACTCCTCCTTGAGGCTGTCTGCACCCTCCACTCATACACTTCCTTTAATATCACCCCCTAGGTTAGATGCTCCCTTCACCTATTTACGTCCTGCACCGTCCTCGCCAAACCTGGCTGATACCTTGACTCATGCATTTCCTGCTGGGTCCTCCTTACACTGGCTGCTCCCACTACCCGCGACCTTACAGCCAGATATGCCCCACACTCACCCCACCCTTGCAACTCCCGCCAAGACCTCCCCTAGGGTAGATGCTCTCTCCAGCCATGCACTTCCTGCCATGTCCTTTCCTGGGCTACATGTTCCTTCCATCTATGCACTGCCTGCCTATTCCTCCCCTTGGCTGGCTGCATGCTCCCTAGTGCATGCACCACTTGACAATTCCTCTCCCTAGGTTGAGTGTACCCTGCTCCCTTTCACCTTCTGCCGAATCCTGTCTTATTCTTGCTGTGCCCTGTATCTATATACCTCCTAAAGATTCCTCCAGCCATGCACTTTCAGCCCATTCCTCTAGCTGCACCCTCCATGTTTACAGATCTTTTTGATTCCTCCAATAATTTGGCTGCATCTTTCATGCACGTAGTACCCGCTGGATCCTTGCGTGGAATGGCTGCTTCCTACACACGTGAACTTCCTACCAATCCTACCTTAGGCTGAATACTACACTTCTGCCCATGAACCTTCTCCTCCCTCCACTGATTCTCATGCTGTTGGTTCTCTAAGGAGACTGGAATACTCCCTCAAGCCTTCTGCTTCCTGCCATTCCACGCTTTTTGACTGCATGCTCCCTCCACCCATGCACCTCCTGCCTAGTCTTCCCTAGGCTTCCTGAATTCTCCAGATGTGCACCTGCTGATGATGGGCCCCACAGCACTTCCTGCTGGTTCTCATAGGCTCACTGCCTATTTTACCCATGCACTGCCTGCAGGCCTTCCTCCTAAGCTGGCTTCACTTTCCTATCTTGTAACTATTTCCATTTCTTCCCCTTGGCTAGATTCCCCCTCAACCAATGAATAGCCCACTTGATCCTACTATAAGCTGGATGTTTTCTCCACCCATGTGTTTTTTGTAATTTCCTCCTTTCTGCTGGGTCTTCCCTCTTCCCATGTGCTTCCATATATGTTGGTCCCTTGGATGGCTGCACTCTCCACCCATGGATCATCTTTCAATACCTCCCCTTGCGTGGTTGCGGTGTACACATCTGTGTACCCTGACATGTCCTATCCCAGGCTGGCTTCACCCTCCACTCATGAACTTCTGGTCTTCTCTTTGGCTGTATGCTCCCTCCACCCATGATCTGCCCACTTGGTCCTACCACAGGCTATATGTTCCCTCCTCCCTTGCATCTCTTGCTGAGACCATACTTAGTCTGGATGCTTCCTCTTCCCATGCACATCCTGGTGTATTTTTAACTCCAGCTACACACTTCCTACCTGATCCTCCAATAGCCTGGCTACACCTTTCACCATGCACTTCCTGCCATAACTTTCCCTGTGCTGGCTGGAACCTCGTTCATGCATCTCTTGCTGGTACCCTATAAGCTGGCTTCATTCTATACCTATACCCTTCCATATGGTGCATGATCTCTCCACCATTTACTTCTTATTGATCCTCCCCTAGGCTAGCTGTACCATGCACACAAGCAACTACTGCAATGTGCTGCCTTAGGCTGGCTGCCCTGTACAATAATGGGTCTCCTCCAGATTCTTATCCCAAGATTCAGGCCTTCTCCACCCATGCACATCTTACCATGTGCTCCTTTAAGCTGTCTGTAACCACCTGAACGAACTCCCAAAGCCTCTCCTAGACTGGATACTCTCCACCTACATACTTACTGCCAGAAATCCCCTTTGGATGGCTCCCCCCACACCCCGCACCAAGCATGAAGGCTAACCTAGTCCCTCCCTAGACATAAAGTTCTTTACATCCGTGCACTTTCTACCTACTCACCCCCCAGGCTGCCTTTACATATCACCTCCTTCCAGATCCTTCACACATCACCTCCATACAGAACTCATGCACCACTGGCCACGTCCTACCTATTCTGCCTGCACCCTCTGACGCACCTGCATCAGAATACTCTTCTAGCCTGCAATCTTTCTCCATCTATTCAACTCCATAGGCTAGCTCCAGGTTTTCCCTAGGCTAGCTACATGATTCACTCATGCACTTCCTGTGGCTTTCCTTACGCTAGATATAAACTCCCTGACTGCACCTGACACCAGGTTCTCCACCAGGCTAGCTGCTCCCCTCTTCCATGAGCTACATTCTGGTCTACCACTTGGCTGGATGCTCACTCTACCCATAAACCACCTACTTGTCCTGCCATAGGATGAATATCCCCCCCACCCCCACCCAGGCACCTTTGGCCAAGCTCTCATCTAGTCTGAATATTCACTTGTCCCAGATCTTGCTGGTTTCTGACAGAGGCTGGCTGCAACCTCTAACGCTGCATATTCTACCCGGTCTTACCACAGCCTGGCTACACTTTTAACTCATGCACCTTCTGGCACAATTTCCCCTACACTAGCTGAAACCTCATCCATGCATCTCATGCTGGAGGCATTCTACACCCCTGCTCTGCCTGCAATATTCTTCCATTTCAATTTTCACTAACAATACCACCAAGCAGGATGAATTGAGAAGCACATTCTCTGAACTAGAACAAGGCAGATGTTCCCAAAGATGGTATGAACCTAATTCCAGGCTTCCAGGCTACAGTGGCCAGCAGAACATGACTCTTTTCCCCACCACAAGAGAACCAAACCATGAACCAATCATAGTCCTCTCCCTTCTTTCATCTACTCCCTCTTCTGCTTTATTCAAGGACTTTACCTCCCAACTCATGAAACTCAGAAGAAAATAGCAGGAAACTAAAGGTGATTATTTGCATCTAAATACGTTTGGTTGCCTGAGAAACAAATGTGAACAAGGGCAGATATAAGAAAAGCTCTGAATGTAGTGCATGCTACAGAGGACAATATTTCATATATTTTCATATATTTCAAAAAAGAAGTGCATCTGAATTACTTGCTAATTTGTGAGAACCTGAAAATTCCCACTTCTGGATATTCCATATTGATCCAGGTGTCATACAACTTTTAGATTTAGTCCTCAGAAAGCTCACATGATTAATGTCAATATTCAGTTCACTTTGACCCAGGTCCAGGCTATGGTAACCTGTCTGAACACTAATGAGAGAGATGTTGGAGGAGGAAAGCTTAGAGTTCTAAAGCTCAAATAAGCATAGATTATAATGGAAAGGTTGTAGTAAAAATAAAAGTTAAGCCTGGAAAGAGTTGGCCAAACTGTTAAAAGCATGAAACATATATAAGTTAAATCATTTTCATACACTGAGTATTTCAAAATTAAAAGCAGAAATAAGATCATGTAAAATGCCTGCATTTACTTTTTTGAATTTTTATTTACTTGAAAAATAGAATAAAATTGTCCTCATTATAAACCTCTTGACTTTATATTACAAGATACTGTAGGAATCTGTTTATCTTAACCCAAACACATACGGAAATTTTAGACTACATTATATTGTAAGCAAAAAGAGTACTAGCTACAAGTCGTATACTTGCTTAGTTGTACATGTGACTTGAGTCAAATCTGCGTCAGCTCCAGGCTTGGTTATGCAAGAAGGTGCCAGCTGTTATTGCAGATCTCCAGTGGGAGTGCCTCCCTTCCTAATCTATGTGAATAATGCTGCCTGCAGTGCAAATACATTCCCATATAAATGAAGAAATCAAGTTCCTGGGGACTTCAAAAAAGAAATCAGGAGCAGAAAAATGAGAAGGTGGCAGCCTAAATTCAAGAATTTGATTGACAAGAAAGAGAATTTCTGGACAAGGATTACAGTTCTAAAGAGATGGAACAATTTCCAAATGCCATAGATCTGCCCATTATCTTGACATCTTTCTTATAACTAGCCATTTCTAGAAATTGGGTCAAACCACATACACAGTAAAATGCCATAATATGAAATATACAGCTCAACATAATGTTTTTGAGATTCACTCTTATTATTACCGAGAATTGCAAAAAACATAAAACAAAAACCCTCTTGGTACATAACTCAATTTAAACCCCTGCACTAAGAGAATTACCCAAACTCTAGCATGGCTTCTAAGCGCTTAAGGCCATGTCCCTAGGATGACTCCAGTCTCCCTTAAAATGCCTGCCTGAGAAAGCTCAAGACTGTCAGGAGAATTTGCTGTTTGTTTCAGCTAAAACCTGGTAATAGGCAGATAGGCTCATAACCCTCCCCTTAGAGCAATTACTTTAGAAAGCTTGCAATTATAAATCCTTTCTCTGCTCCTTTGAGATATAAATCTTCCAACACCTAGAACTGTCTCCTCAATGACTTGAGAGCCATTTCTTTGAAATGCACACATTCAAGGAGATGAATTTTAATCCTGGTCTCAGTCTCCATGGGAGGGTAAGGTCCTAACTTTAGTGGGTACCTTGCTCCAATCTGTACCATTGGCTCTTTTCATAAAGGTATGAGAAGTTTGTTTCTCCTCTGGATGAGCCCCAATTAGTAAACCCAGATGGCCTCGTCGTACGGACCAAATTCCCCCTTAATGCCCTCAGTGCCTTTTCTTTAGCACACCCCAGCCTTTAAAGTCTCCTGCCTTTTGTTTTTGTGGAGTTAAATTCAGGTGACACTGTGTTCTCTCTCCTATTGCAATAGTTATTACTGAATAAAATTTGTCTTCACTGCTTTAACTAGTGCCTCTCTTTGTTCATCTTTCACCTGAGAATATTCGTACTTTCTATTCCCTTTTAAAGGGACAGTTCGTCCCATGATTTCTCCATGGCTCATTCCATCAATCCTTTAAAATTTCTACTCAAAGACCACTGTTTCAATAAGACTTTTCTTGCCTGCTCAATTTAGATTATCCTGTCCCATCCCCAAGTAGACAGTGTTTTTCACATTATCCTATTTTTTTTTTTTTTTTGTATGCATGCATGCATCATTCTCTGGAATTAGCTTGCCCATTCCTTTGCTTACTTGTTTCTTTTCTGTCTCTTTCCACTAGAATATAAACTTCATGAAACAAAGGCCCTTGTCTGTCTCTATCACTATTTTATTCTCAGTGCCTGGATATCATAGCAAGTTGCTGAATAAATGAAGTATGTAGACTTGAATGGGGAATCATTATCACTTAAGTCTAAAACCAATTTATGTTTGATTTAAAAATCACTTTCCATTATTCTGCTGATTTAATATGATTATTTCTCTTCTCATATCTCAAAATGTGTTAGCTAAATCTCAAATCAGGAAAAGAAGGAAAAATGATCCATGGGTCTACATTCCTATGAAATAATCAGAAGATCTAAAAAACAAACAATAAGATATGGAGAGCACAGAGAAGGGGAAAGAGAGAGAGCCCGCTGATAATTTTTATCTTTTCATTTGCCATCAATAGGTGACATGAAAAGTTTTGCCAAATGATAATGTCATGAGTTAAGATCTACTGTGTTAGAAAGAAATGAAGCCTGCTATTGAAATTAAGGGTATTTGACTAGAGCAGAAGTATTCTTTCTAATTTTTGTCTACAGCTTTGAAAAATTAATAAGTTTATTAAAGCAAGGTGTGGTATAATAAAGAATATATCTGGTATTCATTGTCTACCACCCCATCCCTGCCGTTCCTGGCACAGAACTTGAAAAAAAAAAAAAAAAACCCTTGAAATTTCCTGAGTGATAGGACTGTCTTTGTGATCCTAATGAGGTGACTCACGGTGGGCCCCTAGGTAGCTTTAGGATGGGGGCTGGTCACCAGAAAGACCAACCACCATGTGAGTAGACTGTTGGAACTCTGGGCCAGTCCAACCTCCAGGGAAGGTAGTGGGCTACAGATTGAGTTCAATCATGTAGCTAATGATTTAATCCATCAGGCCTCAGTAACGAAACCTCAATAAAAACTCTGCAGTTGAAAGCTAAGTGGAACTTCTTGGCTAGTGAACACACTGATGTGCAGGGTCGGGGGGTGAACAGCCCTTACTCCATAGGGAGAGGGTATGGAAATTCTGCATTCTAGACCCTATCAAACCATTTCCCATATATACCCTTTATAATAAAACTATGACCATTAAAATAGAGCTTTCAGCAAGCTCTGTGAGCTGTTCTAGTGAATTATCGAACCTGACCAGGTCACGTGAATCCTCAGATTTATAGTTCGCTGCTCAGAAATGGGGTGGTCCCTGAGAATTGTTTGCTGGTGTTTGAATTAAGAACAATCTTATGGAGGACTGAACCCTTAAACCTGTGGAGTCTAATGCTAACTCCAGGTAGCTAGTGTCAGAACTGCATTGCAGTGTATCTGCTTAGGGTAGAAATAGAGCACAAAGGTTTTAGTTTTCTCTTAGACGTATAAGATGAAAAAGTCTATATTATCAGACATAATTTATGTAAATGATTCCCATTCAGTTTTAGAGACACCAAAAGTCTAGCAAGTGGTGACTTTCTTCTAAGATTCAGAATTCAGGGTACTTTTTAAGTAGTAAAAAGTACCCTGCCACCTAGACTCAAACCCTGGCCTAAATAGGGACCAAAGTAAATAGCAGAAGGGTTTTCACTGCTATGTAGAAACATGGCACTTCTCTAATTTTAATTTTTAAAAAATGTTCAGAAAAGATGATCCAGGTGATTTCTATCTCATAAAGCTTTTGGGTGTTGCCATTAAATTGTATGGCAAATGCTCATGAAACAAGCTGAGGACTGGAAAACATCCATAAAGAGGGCTCACTGTGTGCAAGTTGGGCTTTATGGGACATAATCAACTCTTGGTTATTTCTCTGTGCTCCAATATTAGCTCCCCCAAAGCCACAGAATCTTGCTGAGTGCTATATCTGTAGACCTCTTAGGAGCTGTCCTGGACACATTCAGTAGATTCAGCAGACAAGCACTTCTTACTTCATCTTAGCCAAGTCCCATCCAGAGTTAAACGGGGATTCAGTTCCTTAAGAAAAATTATTTCTGTTGTGAGAGTCACTCACTGTTTTTGCTTTTGTTTTTGAATTTAGTAGATTGGATCAATGGATTGGTTGAAACAATGGGCTAGAATTATCAATTTAAAAAGACAATAGCATTTCAGGAAAAGCAACTGTTATCGAATTCATCTTGAACACAACTGGGAGGTGTAAATTTAGAATTCAGTCCTTCCTGTATTTGCTTTCATTGTTATCTCTTCTCAACTCTGAGGTTTAGAGATCTGAGTCTCCCAACACCCTCCTAGAAGAATTTATGCTCGGAACCCACAATTTTTCTCGTCATCCTCTTCACCTATCCATACTCTTGTTGAATTTGTGACTATTTCTCACTAACTGTTTGAGAAAAAAACCTTCCTGATGTACTAAATGACAAGAAAGTGCTTATTATATATCAGAAAAGGCTTTCAAACTAATAGCCACATTTTGGGATAAGGGGAGAGATAGGAGGGACTTTGTGAGATTGTGTCCTTCAAGTCAGAATTTCTCAAACAATAGCATGCAACAGAATCACCTGGTTTACAGCACAGATTCCTGGGTCCGACCCCTAGAGTTTCTCATCCAGTAGGTCTGGGATGGGCTTGAGATTTGCATTTCTAGTTGAGACTGATGCTGCTGATCCAGGGACCATGCCTTGAGAACCACTGCTTTAAATTAACCTGGCTCATTGCCTCATTTGTCTAGGCATACAAATGCCAGTGTAAGCAATACTCCAGCATTTTCTATCCAAACTTTCTAGCCAAAATTTGGGATTTTATACCCCCTTCATTGTAATAGTCTCAAGCTGCTATTGGGACAAGAGTATTAGGTTGGGTTAAGATCTGTATTTGGTGTCTGCTCAGCTACTCACCGGCAGTACTGTCGTGAAAATTTTCTTTTAAATCTCTGAGCCTCTCTTCTGTATTGTAACAAGCAGAAAATAAATCGAGGCACTCAACTTCATTGTGGGGTTCAAAACATAAAACACATGCGAAGATGCTGGGTAAATTATCAAGTGCCCTACAAATGGTATACAGTTGGCCCTCTGTATCCATGGATTCAGAAACCGTGGGATAGAGGGCCAACTGTACTACACCAGTTTATATAAGGGACTTGAGCATCTGTGGATTTCGGTCTCTTCAGGGGTCCTGGAACCAATTCCCGCAGATACTGAGGGATGACTACAATTGTTCTAAAGTAAGTGGTTGCCCAAGTTAGCTATCAGAATGAAAAGGCACTCTACCAGGTGCTGGGCATGTATCACTGAACAAAACAGGAAAAAAAAAAAAAAAAATCCCTGTCCTCACAAGAGTTTACTTTCTACTGGGTTTATAATCTGGATTTAAATCCAATCCCCAAATCTTTATTTTATATGGAAGAATGAAATGTGTTTATTCTCAGGAGGAATAAATTCTAATTAAGTCAAAATTTCTCAAAGATTTTTCCCAGAAAATCTCCATCAGAATCTCTTAACATGCTTGTCCAAAGATTAATGGGCTCCACAGCAGGCCCACTCAATTAAACTCTAGAGGGTGGGGCACAGTAATTTGAACATTCTTGGCATGAATGTCCCCTAACCTTTCAGAGGATCTGTCAAACTAAAGGGATTACATTCAAATAGTGCAGGAGATTCAGTTCTTTTGTTCAAGCTAAAGTTTGAGATCTGCTCTGCAAACCAAAGAGATAAGCTCACATGGTGGAGTTTCAGGCACCACCAGCTGCAGCGACGTTTCCTAAACTTCCTGATAAAATCACCCAGAGGCACATGTTAATACTGGATTTCCCAGACTCATTTCACACAGGTTCGGATCTAGTGGGTGTGGGATGGGCCCACAGGTGATTCTTGGGTTAACAGTAAAGTTTAGGAAATACAGCACTTCAGGATAAAAGAGCAAATCAGGGACATTTTGAAACATTCCATGCTCAGGGAAAACTATCCAGGAGTGATGTATTAGGCCCTCTTATTTTAGTGACGTTTTTTCCTAACATGAATTTGCCCCTTTGACCTCTGTGTTTTCTCTCTCTGCTGGGTATCTATTTAAATTGCAGCTATGTGAGCCCTGGGTATGAAGGATCAAGATTTCATCATAAGAGTCTTCATTAGATCTTCATGGGTGGAGACTAAACTTATCAACCCAGTACCCACCTAGGGCCTCTCCCCAGTAGGTGATCAATATATATTTACTCAATACTAGCCTGGTTGATAGTATTCTGAGGGGTTAGAAGGTGTTTGGCTCTAATTTAGACCACATCTTGCAATCCTCCTCTGACCCTGCAGTCAATTGTTTACCCTTCAGTGAATGAAGCACCAAGCATCAGTTCCTTTGCAGATCACCCTGGAACACCTCTTGATTCTCCCTGATGTCTCCTCTGCTCCCCCCACTCAACAGACAAGTACAGAGTAGAGCAGGTGGGCTGACAAATGGAGATCAGAGCTCTACTTGAAAGAGATTGTGCCTTTTAATCTGGGGGGCTGTTGATGTCAAGCTGGTTATGGCGCCATTGTAATAACATTTTAGTATTAAAAGTGTGCTGTTTGAAGCAAATACATTTATTTTGAAATTTTTGATACTTAAAAAAGTCAATAACCACCTCCTTTCCTCTTTATCAGTAGGGCAAACTGAGGTTTGATATTATACACGTGAGATAAATTTGGGGAAAAGATATAGGGTAAAAGACCAATACATCTAGCAAGTTCAGAAGAAGGAAACACAAAAGCAATGTGTGTTGAAGATACCATTTATGAAAACCTCTCATGGTTTTTGTGAGCAGAAACCATGACTGAGCATAGTGAGAGAAGACGCAGCTCAGATAAGGTAGGAAAGTTTGACAGGTGGGGACAGAACCTCTAAGGTAGTCAGTCCCATGAGAGAATTCAAGCTCTTACATGGAGAGACTATGTGATCTTCGGCAAGTCACCAATGCCTCAAACATTAACAAAATGTTTACATATACATGTAAATATTTGCGAGAATAAATGGCAATCCATCTTCCCTCCCCTTTAACTGAAAGAGTATCAGAGATGAATATTTGGAAAAGGAATAATACAGAACAGATATGAATTGCAAACTTTCCCCACTTAGTTCTTCTGGCTGGCAATTAAAACGATATAAGGCAGATTAACAGAAGAAAATCAGATTTATTAAATGCACACAGAGAATCCACATAAGCATGAAGAATTCCAAAGACAGCAAGGCCAGATGAGGTATATATATTATTCTGGACTAAGAGAAGGAGGTAGAGGTCTGAGATCTCAAAAGGAAGCAAGCTAATTCACAGGAAGATAAAAAGAGTGAATGTTTGGTAAACAAATGTTTGCTGGGCATCCAAAGACAATGGGACACAGAGAGGACACTTATCAAACGGGCTTTGCTATGCTTCTCTCTGTCTACCAATTTTATTATAGTTACCTATGGGGATAGCGCCTTCCAAGGACAGGCCTCTTATCTTAAATTCTTTTAGGCAGTGAGAAGGAAGTACAAGGCTCTTCTTGAGTCTTTTGGGCCTTGCTTATTTTCAGCTCAAAATAATTCACATGCCAGAAGGCCACATCTGGGGGTGGCCTTCCCTGAGCCCCATCACTGGTCTATTAGCACAGAAAATATAGCCAATGTCAATCATCAGCAATGATTTCAGTTAAGCAAAGTAAACCAATCTCTATCCCAGTTGAAAATCGTTCAGCTATTAAAGTTACCATACGTTAAAACAAAAAAAAAAAGAAACAAGCAAAACAAAAAAAACACCCCCAGACCTGTTTATCACAAAAGAGTTTTCTAAATAGGTTCTTTGTCACTGCATTTAGAATTAGAATTTAATTTGCATTTATCTCATGATTAAGCCTTTTGGAAAATACGTTGACATTTCAATAAATTTTGAGTAGCCTTAAAGCAGAATTTCTTACACAGACTCTGAGGAGTTCATTAATCCATATCCTAAAGGACTCTGTGCCCTTGAGTAGAGACTTCCCTACATTTTTCATGCAAAAAGTCAGCAATACGTCCAAGTGCACAACGTATCAAGATGTAGGCTTGGCAAGAAAACATTGGTAAAACCCAGTCCCATTCACCAAATTTAATTTAATAGTTTGTTTTATGCTGGTAGGTGGGGGCAATTAACAGACAAAGGAATTGCTCAGAACCACACAGTAAATCTGCTTTATTTCAGTCATGTATTCCTGAATATGCTCTCATCTGACAAAAAACTGATAGGGAGGGTGGGAGGGAGACGCAAGATGGAGGAGATATGGGGATATATGTATATGTATAGCTGATTCTTCACTTTGTTATACAGCAGAAACTAACACACCATTGTAAAGCAATTATACTCCAATAAAGATGTTAAAAAAAACCAAAACCTGACAACATAGTTCTACCCAGTTTTCTTCATTTCTGTTTTATCCAATACATTGGTAATATGCACAAACAAAGGTGAAGGCTTATTTGCAAACATGAATAATTTCAAGTGAGTTATGCAGGCTTCAAAGAATTCACATAAATTCAGAGTTCATAACTTGAATGAATGCTTAGCTCTGGTCTCTCTTTGGTAACTGTGATACATATTCCACCTTCACATATAAAACAGATAATAAGTAAGATTAATAGATTAGGAAGAACATTCATCTCTGCTAAATAGGTCAGTGTCATTCTGAAGACTATACGTACAAACAGGAAGTCAAAGCATGCATTTAAACAGGTAAAACTATTCTGGTCACTAATGCCAGTGTGGTGGAGGGGAGGGGATGTGGAGCGTTTCCTCACACCAATAAGCAGTTCTCCAGACACCAGCTGGGTGTCCTACAACTCAACTCAATTCTGACACTACCAACCTTGAAATAGCATCAGATTCCACGGGTTAAGGGGTCAGTACTACAAGACTGCCACCCTCCCTACTTCGGATGTCAGTTGCAAGCCCACCTGTGCTTCTGACTGACTGGCTATAGATCTGAGGTTCCAGTGACCCCCTCCTTAGGTCCAATTAATTTGCTAGAATGGCTCACAGAACTTAGAGAAACATATTACTTACTAGGTTGCTGGTTTATTACACAAGGATATAACTCAGGAACAGCCAGATGGAAGAGATGCATAGAGAAGAGTAAGTGGGATGGGGCACGAAGCTTCCTTGCTCTTTCCAGGTGCGCCACTCCCACCACATCTCCACGTGTTCTGGCTATTCAGACAGTCTTTAGTTTGCCTAGATGTGCTGTTCTTCCTGCCAGCATTTCATTAGAATTTTTTCATTAGAATTTTTTATGAAAGAAAGGTACACAATGTCTATACATTGTCTTTGATTTGTCAGTCCACAAAACTAGCCGTAAGGTTTTTGGGATGATTATATCTTATAATCTAATGCCAACTCCTATTAGCACTGTCTGCTTTCATAGCTCTATCTGTGCCTGAATTTAATGTGCCCATGGTCATACACACACAGGAATTATTACATCACTTTAAGTAGCTGGTTTCAATCATACAGACATGTCCTTGTTTTCCTAGTTCCTTGGTTCCTGATGAGTGTGTGTGTGAAAAAGGACTTGAAACACTGAAACAGTTTAGATAGGAAACTAATGCACCAGAGACATTAAATTGTGAAACAAGAAATGGATTCTCCTCCTAATTCCAAATTATGTTGTTTTTCAAACTGAGCAGAATCCTGAGGGGTCACCCCAAGGACAAAGCCCCCCCCCCCCCCCCCCCGAGTCCCCTGCCTCTTATTTGTAGAAAAGCTGAAGTCTTTCAGCTCCCCTGAGGCACAAAACAGCAGGTTCAAGCAGTTAATTATTAGGACAATAGAGTCACAGAATCTCTAGTTCCTCCTTAAAGGACCTAGGCAACAGTGTCTGATGCACATTCCTGAGTTGTTTTATAGACATTATAACTGCCACCAGAGGGAAAAAGCTAACCGCACGATGACCAGACTGTAGCCATGACACAAGCTGCTCCATCTTGAGCAGTACTAAATCTATGGCTAGCACAATTCCAAGAACTGGCCTCAAGATAAGAGGATTAACACTATTGCTCATAATAATCGGTATCTTTGTGGGCATTAAAAAAATTCTGATTTGCTCTGCCCCTATATGTAAGTGGGCAACTGATGTTATCAGCAAGGAGATGCTACACACCCATGTCAACATCCTCCACTCAAAGACCTCAATGCCCTTTCTCAGCCTGAAGCAGCTACAGAAGATCGACCTTTGCCCCTGATCCCACAGAAATAGAATGTCTGACAGTGGGGATTTGTTAGCAGCCCCTAAAAGCTAACAGATAATAGACTCCACCAAGCTATATTTTAACTTAGCCTTCACACCAGGTGCCTCCATGCTTCACTAACCTCCAGCCCAAGCATACCTCTCAAATCTTTTGATCATACGATGCCTTGTCTAACCTGCTGACTCTTAGACTGAACAAGTAGGAATGATGAATAAGTGATTAATAATGGATGACTAGACTTCTTCCCCAGATTCCGCCTCAGTAATCCTGTGAGCAGACTGTCTGAACAAGATAGCATATAAAGAAAGATCACAAGAAGTCAACAAGCTTGTGAATGGATACAAAAACAAGACCATTATATACGCTGTCTAAAAGAGAGCCACTTCAGACCTAGGGACACACACAGACTGAAAGTGAGGGGATGGAAAAAGATATTCCACGCAAATGGAAATCAAAAGAAAGTTGGAGTAGCAATTCTCATATCAGACACAATAGACTTTAAAATAAATACTATTATAAGAGACAAAGAAGACACTACATAATGATCAAGGGATCAACCCAAAAAGAAGATATAAGAATTGTAAATATTTATGCACCCAACACAGGGGCACCTTAATACATAAGGCATATGCTAACAGCCATAAAAGGGGAAATTGATAGTGACACAGTCATAGTAGGGGACTTTAACACCCCACTTTCACCAATGGATAGATCATCCAAAATGAAAATAAATACGGAAACACAAGCTTTAAATGATACATTAAACAAGATGGACTTAATTGATATTTATAGGATATTCCATCCCAAAGCAACAGAATACACTTTCTCCTCAAGTGCTCATGGAACATTCTCCAGGAAAGATCATATCTAGGGTCACAAATCAAGCCTTGGTAAATTTAAGAAAACTGAAATCATATCAAGTATCTTTTCTGACCACGACACTATGAGCCTAGATATCAATTACAGGAAAAAAAATCTGTAAAAAAAATAAAAACACATGGAAGCTAAACAATACACTACTAAATAACCAAGAGATCACTGAAGAAATCAAAGAGGAAATCAAAAAATACCTAGAAACAAATGACAATGTAAACACGATGACCCAAAACCTATGGGATGCAGCAAAAGCACTTCTAAGAGGGAAGTTTATAGCAATACAATCCTACCTCAAGAAACAAAAAACATGTGAAATAAACAACCTAACCTTACACCTAAAGCAATTAGAGAAAGAAGAACAAAAAACCCCCAAAGTTAGCAGAAGGAAAGAAATCATAAAGATCAGATCAGTAATCAATGAAAAATAAAGGAAGGAAACAATAGCAAAGATCAATAACACTAAAAGCTGGTTCTTTGAATAGATAAACAAAATTGATGAACCATTAGCCAGACTTACCAAGAAAAAAGGGAGAAGACTCAAATCAATATAATCAGAAATGAAAAAGGAGAAGTAACACCTGACACTGCAGAAACATAAAGGATCATGAGAGATTACTACAAGCAACTATATGCCAATAAAATGGAAAACCTGGAAGAAATGGACACATTCTTAGAAAAGCACAGACTTCTGAGACTGAAGCAAGAAGAAATAGAAAATATAAACACAACAATCACAAGCACTGAAATTGAAACTGTGATGAAAAATCTTCTAACAAACAAAAGCCCAGGACCAGATGGCTTCACAGGTGAATTCTATCAAACATTTAGAGAAGAGCTAACACCTATCCTTCTCAAACTCTTCCAAAATATAGCAGAGGGAGGAACACTCCCAAACTCATTCTATGAGGCCACCATCGCCCTGATACCAAAACCAGACAAAGACAAAACAAAGAAAGAAAACTACAGGCCAATAGCACTGATGAACACAGATGCAAAAATCCTCAACAAAATACTAGCAAACAGAAGCCAACAACACATTAAAAGGATCATACACCATGATCAAGTGGGCTTTATCCCAAGAATGCAAGGATTCTTCAATATAAATAAATCAATCAATGTGATACAACATATTAACAAATGGAAGGATAAAAACCACAGGATCATCTCAACAGATGCAGAAAAAAGCTTTCGACAAAATTCAACACTGATTTATGATAAAACCCCCCAGAAAGTAGGCACAGAGGGAATTTACCTCAACATAATAAAGGCCATATATGACAAACCCACAGCCAACATCGTTCTCAATGGTGAAAAACTGAAACCATTTCCTCTAAGATCAGGAACAAGACAAGGTTGCCCACTCTCACCAATATTACTCAAGATAGTTTTGTAATTTTTAGCCACAGCAATCAGAGAAGAAAAAGAAATAAAAGGAATCCAAATTGGAAAACAAGAAGTAAAGCTGTCACTGTTTGCAGATGACATGATACTATACATAGAGAATCCTAAAGATGCTACCAGAAAACTACTAGAGCTAATCAATGAATTTGGTAAAGTTGCAGGATACAAAATGAGTGCACAGAAATCTCTTGCATTCCTATACTCTAATGATGAAAAATCTGAAAGAGAAATTAAGGAAACACACCGATTTACCATTGCAAAAACAGAATAAAATACCTAGGAATATACCTACCTAAGGAGACAAAAGACCTGTATGCAGACAACTGTAAGACAATGATGAAAAAAATTAAAGATGATATAAACAGATGAAGAGATATACCATGGTCTTCGATTGGAAGAATCAACATTGTAAAAATGACTATACTACCCAAAGCAATCTACAGATTCAATGCAATCCCTATCAAACTACAAATGGCATTCTTCACAGACTAGAACAAAAAATTTCACAATTTGTATGGAAACAAAAAAGACCCCAAATAGCCAAAGCAATCTTCAGAACGAAAAATGGAGCAGGAGGAATCACGCTCCTTGACTTCAGACTATACTACAAAGCTGCAGTAATCAAGACACTATGGTACTAGCCCAAAAACACAAATACAGATCAATGCAACAGCACAGAAAGCCCAGAGATAAACCCACACACATATGGTCACCTTATCTTTGATAAAGGAGGCAAGAATATACAATGGATAAAAGACAGCCTCTTCAAAGAGTGATGCTGGGAAAACTGGACAGCTACATGTAAAAGAATGAACACTTCCTTACACCATACACCAGAAATAAACTCAAAATGGATTAAGGACCTAAATGTAAGGCCAAATAGTATGAAACTGATAGAGGAAAATATAGGCAGAACACTCTATGACATAAATCACAGCAAGCTGTTTTTTGACCCGCATCCTAGAGAAATGGAAATAAAAACAAAAATAAATAAATGGGACCTAATGAAACTTAAAAGCTTTTGCACAGCAAACGAAACCATAAACAAGACCAAAAGACAACCCTCAGAACGGGAGAAAATATTTGCAAATGAAGCAACTGACAAAGGATTAATCTCCAAAATTGACAAGCAGCTCATGCAGCTCAATATCAAAAAAACAAACAACCCAATCCAAAAATGGGCAGAAGACCTAAATAGACATTCCTCCAAACAAGATATACAGATTGCCAACAAACACATGAAAGGATGCCCAACATCACTAACCATTAGAGAAATACAAATCAAAACTACAATGAGATATCACCTCACACCGGTCAGAATGGCCATCATCAAAAAATCTACAAACAATAAATGCTGGAGAGGGTGTGGAGAAAAGGGAACCCACTTGCACTGTTGGTGGGAATGTAAATTGATACAGCCACTATGGAGAACAGTATGGAGGTTCCTTAAAAAACTAAAAATAGAACTACTATATGACCCAACAATCCCACTACTGGGCATATACCCAGAGAAAACCATAATTCAAAAGGAGTCATGTACCACAATGTTCATTGCAGCTTTATTTACAATAGCCAGGACATGGAAGCAACCTAAGTGTCCACTGACATATGAATGGATAAAGAAGATGTGGCACATATATACAATGGAATATTACTCAGCCATAAAAAGAAACAAAATTGAGTTATTTGTAGTGAGGTGGATGTACCTAGAGTCTGTCATACAGAGTGAAGTCAGTCAGAAAGAAAAACAAATACCATATGCTAAAACATATATATGGAATCTAAAAAAAAAAAAAAAAAAAAGTGGTTCTGAAGAACCTAGGGGCAGGACAGGAATAAAGACGCAGATGTCGAGAATGGACTTGAGGACACGGGGAGGGGGAAGGGTAAGCTGGGACGAAGTGAGAGCGTGGCATGGACATATATACACCACCAAATGTACAATACGTAGCTAGTGGGAAGCAGCCGCATAGCACAGGGAGATCAGCTCGGTGCTTTGTGACCACCTAGAGGGGTGGGATAGGGAGGGTGGGAGGGAGGCAGACGCAAGAGGGAAGAGATATGGGAACATATGTATATGTATAGCTGATTCACTTTGTTATAAAGCAGAAACTAACACACCATTGTGCCTTCTGTGGGCAGACAGGGAAGGAATCCCCTCTCCTCATGCACCCCGGAACAATGGTATCTTGCCTCTTAGGCAGTTCCAGACTTTTCCTGGACTCCCTCCCGGCTAGCTGTGGTGCACTAGCCCCCTTCAGGCTGTGTTTACGCAGCCAACCCGAATCCTATCCCTGGGATCTGACCTCCGAAGCCCGAGCCTCAGCTCCCAGCCCCCGCCTGTCCCCGGCAGGTGAGCAGACAAGCCTCTCAGGGCTGATGAGTGCTGGTCGGCACCGATCCTGTGTAGGGATCTCTTCACTTTGCCCTCCGCACCCCTGTTGCTGCACTCTCCTCCGTGGCTCCGAAGCTTCCCCCCCCCCCCCGCCTACCCCCCATCCCCACCAGTGAAGGGGCTTCCTAGTGTGTGGAAACCTTTCCTCCTTCACAGCTCCCTCCCACTGGTGCAGGTCCTGTCCCTATTCTTTTGTCTCTGTTTTTTCTTTTTTCTTTTGCCCTACCCAGGTACGTGGGGAGTTTCTTGCCTTTTGGGAAGTCTGGGGTCTCCTGCTCACATTCAGTATGTGTTCTGTAGGAGTTGTTCCACATGTAGATGTATTTTTGATGTATTTGTGGGGAGGATGGTGATCTCCACGTCTTACTCCTCCGCCGTCTTGAAGGTCCCCCCGATATGATTCCAAATGCTCTTGTTTGTAACAAAAATGAAGTTGTTTTTAAGAGTGAAGTTGTTTTGATCTAAGAATGAAGTTGTTTTTATAAGTTGTTTTGATATATATGTAAAATTGTTGTGTCAGGATGTCTTCACTGACATCTGTAGTTGCCAATAACCACTCAGTAGCTCAGCTTTTGATGGACACCGCTGGGGGTTTATCAATAAGAACATATGAAGTAGCAATTCTGGTGAGGGGACATTGAGACTATAAATACCCAGTGTTTGTGATGACTCTCAGAGTGCTTGGTCTGGGCAAGGCAACTCTTTGCTGATCTAAACAGCTCTCCAAAGAACTTGGGGCATTAGGTCCTGCTGTGGCAAGGCAGCCCTTTACCAGCAGTGGTGAAAACCTTGCAGCATCCACATGGAGATCATCTTGCCCAACACTGGCACCTTCCTTCCCTAGCAACATGCTCTAGCCACAAGGAATGTTCACCTTAGCACCGGCAGCTGGACATCAGCTTGTGGTTGGCTAAACCCACTCTACCAAGAACCAACTAGAAAGGTCCACCTCAACTAAATTTGGACTTTATTCCTTTCATCTTCCCCTTGCCTGGAACAATATTGTGATTAATCTATCATTGATTTGGAGTATCTTATTTCTTTATTGGCTTATTAAGAGACATTATCCTGTATGCTACTGGATTGTGAAGTTATTACAATTCCTGCAGTGAACCTATGTTAAATAAAATGCTGGCAAAGACAATCTCAGTGTCTGAGTATAATTTTTTAAACAGAAAGAACAAAGTGTCACTCATCATCCCCTTAAACAAAGCGTTAAGTCGAAACCCACTGCAATTGCCTGGCCCTCTGACAATGTACCTTGAGGCGAATTCAGAATGGAAAAAAAAAGGATGAAGCATTCTGTGCTTTGGATATGGGCGTGAGAGAGTGAAGATGCACATCTAAGGAAGAATTTCAATGAACCAGATTCTTGCATCTTGCCTTACAGAGAAAAGCAGTAAAATCATTAACTTGAGATACCGGTTCTTTGTGATTAGCAGGAATCATTTTATGCTTCACTATATGTATTTCCCAGCCAAAACCAATTCATATATATCCTGGCTCCTCCCCCACCTCTTCAGAGCAGTTCCTCAGAGCTACTGAGAGGCTGTCTTCCAGGCTATAGACCTCAGTATGGTCCCTGAATAAAACTGAAACTCACTGATCTCACATTTTATGTGTTTGTGTCTTTTTTCTCAGTCAGCAATTTGCTGCCCCAAACAAAACACTTTGGCTTGCTCTCTCTTGCTCTTAGAAATAGTCCATTAGCTGATGAAAATTCAAGTATTTTCCCTACCATAATATCAACTTTATTTTCGTTCTACAATCTAAAGCAAATATCAGTATACCCTTTTCTAATTAAGTAGAAAAGGAAATCATATAAATTCTTGTGGCCTTTTTTGCTTAATAAATATGTTTTATCATATTTTGCTAGAAGGTATTTTATTTCTTTCTGAAATTCCAATTCCTTTTCTATCCTCTTTTTTATCCACTGAATATTATTAAATTTGTAGAATTCAAATAGATGAAATAGTGACATAAGATACAGTTCTATGTTCTACATCCATCCTTTTCCTTCTGCTGGATGTTTGTTCACTTTCTTCAAATACATACCACACACTGTTTCAGACTTCTACTGGGCCTCAACCACACACTTCCATAAACATGTGAGTTATCTTTATTTTCTTTTTACAAAGAGCAACACTATTTTTGTTCACAGTAAAATTTTAGAAATTAGATTTACTTATTCATTGAGCACATATTTCCATCTACAATCTCTCTGCAACTTGTAATGGAAATTGAAAACAAAGGGGGACAGAATTTGTCACCCCAAATATGTCCCTTTGTCATAAGGATGATTTTACGCTGATTGTTTTTAAGTAACAGCGGGCATAGGAAAAGCTCTGGAAAACTGAATAGAAGTTATCCTTTTATGAGAGACATTTACATTTATAAGGGCACCCTCCATTTGTAAGTGTGTCTCCCTCTCTGTACCAAGAAGAGAAGGATGATTATAAATCTCTAGAAATGCTTATCAGTGGAGAAGGCAACAACTTAAATCTGCAAAACAACCTTATCCTTGTTTACTGTGCCTTTGCTACTAACCTCCCATAACTGGCCTTCTCCCCCTACCCCCAGCATATTTTGTCTTTAGCTGGAGATGTTAGTGAAGGTGGCTTAGGCCATTTTGGAGAGTTACTCAGTTTTCTGGGGTATCTCCCATGTATACAGGAGGTATACATGTTATTAAACTTCTGTGTGTCCTTCTGAGGGGGCTATGTTCTAGTTTGGTGAGAATAGGACTGAGTTGACGCCCTGCATTCAATTTGTGCTTTTCCTGGAATTTCTTTTCTGTTCTTTCCGGAGGGGGAGGGCCGAAAAAAGGACCATTCCAGGGCGCGGCGCTGGGCTTGCCACATTTGGGAGCGCCGCCTGAATTTGGGCGCACAGCCTCCCGACGCCCTGCCGTTGGGCTGGTGGAGGCCGCAGCACTGCTAGGGTTGTATCAGTCCTCCTGTTTGCACTATTTCTTTTTGCGACCATGGCCCCGCCTTAAGTATTTCTAATTAAGAAACAAAACCTCAGGAAACCGAAACTTAACCAGCCGCTCTCGCTTCTGTAATTACGCCTGCTGACCCCCCCCCCCCCCCCCCCCCGCAACCGTCCAACCAATCAGACGGCGACTAGTGTCTCTGTTTAAAAGTCAACCAATCGGCGACTAGCGTCTTTGTTTAAAAGTCAACCAATCGGCGACTAGTGTCTCTGTTTAAAAGTCAACCAATCGGCGACTAGTGTCTTTGTTTAAAAGTCAACCAATCGGCGACTAGTGTCTCTGTTTAAAAGTCAACCAATCGGCGACTAGTGTCTTTGTTTAAAAGTCAACCAATCGGCGACTATATTTGTGCCGGTCTATAAAAGAGCTGTACTAAACTCCGCCAGGGCCTCTTAGCGTCACGGGCAAGGAGTGCGCGGAGGTCCAGGTTCGAACCTGCAATAAATGACCCTTGCCGTTTGGCTTTGACTCTCGACTCTGGTGGTCTTGTGGAGGGGCCTCGCGACCTTGGGCATTTCACTTCTCCTGTTAATGCTTTACTGGGGGGGGGGGGGAGTCTCAGACAAGAACCTAGAAGAGTAAAGGGAAAATTATTTCTCTTCCCCCACAAAAATTATACAGTAAAATTCTGAAGCGGGATGCATATAAATCTAGCAAAACAAACCAGAGATTATGATATTTCTATGTTGCATTCTATGATAATTGTGGAGTCAAAGCATTCAAACAGATCCCTATAAAGATATTTCACATACAACTGTGAAATAAAATTCACATTTTATGGCAAGACAAGAAAAACTTAAACATAAAAAATTTTCTCTGCCCTTTGGACTACAACTTGGCACTTGCCATCTACCTCTATAAGGATTAAGTTGTGAGCCACTGTAGCTGCTGACCTTCAACACCCCCTGAAAGGAGTTCAGGGTGGAGGGCAGAGATGAGGCACTCCGTGCTCTGGGAAAAACTGGCAGAACAGTCTTCAGATAGTTAGATATTTTCCGGAGAAGATCTGATGAGCCCAATTCTTGTATCTCCTTGTACCTAGGAAAGCACTAAAATCCTTCATGGTGACAGCTGCTCCTCGTGACTAGCAGCAACCTTCTGCAAAAAATATGTGTTTGGTTGCATGTACTCCCCCCCTTCACCAAAATCACATATATACTAACCTTCCTTCCCTACCTCTTTGGAGCAGTTTCTCAGAGCTATCTGAAATGCTGTCTCCCAGGGTATAGTCCTCTTTTTGCCCCAAATAAAACTTAACTCACAACTCTCATGTTGTACATTTTTTTCAGTCAACAGTTATGGCGACCACAGATACGGGACCCAGAGAGGACTTCTCTGCTTTACCTGAACTGTACGAGGAACCAGAGCCTGTGCCCGTCTGCCTCCTCAGAGAGTCCAGACGAATTTGGGTAAGTCTCTCCTGGTTCTTGGATCTCCCACATTAGTTGATTATCCTGAGTTTTATTTGTTCCTGTATAACAGGTACCTGTCCCCCTCCCCCAGTTGAAAGATACCAGGGAATACCCACCCAGGTGAAACATACTGGGGGGGTGCTTGGTTGAAAGATACCAAGGAATAGGGACCCAGTTGAAAGATACTGATGGGGGGGTGGTTGAAAGATACTCAGTTGTAGGAGACTGAGTGGTCTGGGCTGAGTGGTTAGGTAAGAGGCTGATCTGACACTTTTCCTCAACTTGGCTGCCTTAATAGAATTTGTTGGGATGAAAGTGAAGATATTACATGAGAGCCTTGCTCTGAAGAAAAGGGACAAGACTCCTCCCAGCTGGTTACGACTTTCTCAGGCGACTGAGACATTTACGGGAGTGGTGGAAGCAGAGTCCTCATACCGTGCAGTGGTCCCATAGGGAAACCCACTCATTAATTAAAAGACTTGCTAATACAGGGGTCACTATAAGAACTGGCCATTCAGTGATCCAAACACCTGCAGTGGTCTTAGACCACCGAAGGGAAAAACTGAGACACGTAAGAGGGCTGAAACCACTCTAGGGTGACACCTAGAGGAGTTAAGCTCACAAGCAGCACACTGGCGCACTACACAACTTCATTAGTAAATTTTATCCCCAAGTTCAACTTTAAAATAGGAAATAGAGCCTCTCAAACACAGAAAAAAGGGGAGTCAGAAAACCAGCCTCTGACTAACACCCCAGCCAGGTTTACGTACATACAAAACTCATACTTACAAATACCTACTTAATTTGGGAAATTATACTAAAGGAGATCTCATTTTGCCCCCAATAAAACTTAACTGACAATTCTCACATTGTGTTTTTTTTTTTTTTTTTTTCAGTTGACAGCCTCCTCTCTCCCCCACATTGTGCATTGTGTTCTGCATTATGCATCCACCAAACCTCATCCAGGGGCAGAAATACCTGCTCAACCATAAAGAGCAACATTCTCCTAGCATCAACAAGACAACTCCTTAAGAGATAACATTCCTTCTTGATCTTGGAAGGGGCCACAATGAGGCTTAGATCTGGATTGTATAAACTGTCATTTAATGTACAGCCCTCTGTCTCAAAAACAAACAAACAAACATATAGCTGTGCCCGGAGTTCTGACAAGTGGAACAGTTCTTGGAGCTTTCTGAGATGCTGTTCTATGGTTATAAACCTCCGTTTGGCTAGAAAAAAGATTTCCACTTTTTTCTTAGCTCGACTGATTAAGTTTTCACTGACACAACTCACCTTCACATTTTTGTTAATTTTGTTCACATCATGTCAATAGTCCCTTATTAAGTTTCCCGAGGGTGCTTACTAAAGGGGCAAGAAACCCAGAAATGGAGATGAATGGGGAACATCTAGCATGTAGCCTGCCTCTCAATTTTGCCCAGTCATGGCTCTTTCTCTCCACCTCACTGGGAAAATAATCTTCTAGCCACTTTTGTCCTCTTAACTTCAGCTAAAGGTTTTAGATTTGAACCCAGACAGGAACTGTTAAAAAAGAAATGACAGGTCCCAAAGGAGTCACTTGTGCTAAAACTAAGACTTAATACTTAACCTAATTAATTGCAGTTACAAACTTCCCCAGGAACGTAATCCTAAGTGGTCAGTCAGGAATCTTCCAGTCAGCACCAATGAGGTAACCCAGCTAATTAAGACCCTTTTATCCCCAAAGGAAGATAACCGAATCAGAAATCAGTTTTTGTTTATGACTTGCCTTTAAAAACCTCTCCCTTTCTGTAGCCCTTTGGAGCTCAACTTCTACTGGCTAGTGGGGATGCTGCACAATTCATGAATTGTTCGATATAGCCAATTAGATCTTTTAAATTTACTCAGTTAATTTTTTTTTTTTTTTAACATTTTTGATGGCAGTATCAGGATGCAAAGTGAACTTCTGGTGGTATTCAGGAACAACGAGAAACACAGGCGTGGTACCTGAGAACCCTTTTTGAGTTCCCTATTTTTCTCACTGTTTCCAAGGGCTGTTGGCAAGTTTCTCTTGGTTCTGAGCTCTGCTCTCTTTGCATCAAGCTCCCAATCTAAATTGGCTTTCCAGTCCAGGGCTTGGTCGGTCAGCTTGAGCCGACACAAGGTTCCACTTGGAACCCAAGTCCCCTGGCCTTCATTCAGTCTGTAATTCCCCAGTTGTTTGGAATCCCTTTCCCCACTTCCAGTCTGCAGTCCCTATTTACTGGAGCCTGCTGGAATTGCTGGTACTGTGCATAGCCTTCTACTGTCCAGTCTGTCCAGTCTGTAGTAACATTTCCTTGGTTACTGCTGGTGTGTTAAGGTGCACATACTTGTTTGTCTTGTTTTGTGTCAATAAAGGCTACCTAAACGAGGTGGGATCTTTAATTTCTAAAGAGTCAAGTGCACTAACTTCTAGAACACCTGCTTATTTTATGTCTAAGAACTATGGTCCCAGAAGCCATAAATATCTACAAAAATAGCAAAGTATTACTGAAAACAACCTAGAATTACAATGGCCATTATGGGGAATGTTCCAATTTGACAAGTTCATTTCACAAGTGTACTTGGAAATAAGGTTCCAAAATTAAACAAACAGGATGAGATATCTATTTTAATTGGCCTGCAGGAGACTGCAGAAGGCTTCAAAATTCCAAAATAGCTTCACTGAAAGTTTCATTGCAAAACACTAGTAAAAAATTAAAAAGGGCTTCTCTGGTGGCGCAGTGGTTGAGAGTCCGCCTGCCGATGCAGGGGACGCGGGTTCGTGCCCTGGTCCGGGAAGATCCCACAAGCCGTGGAGCGGCTGGGCCTGTGAGCCATGGCCGCTGAGACCGTGCGGCCGGAGCCTGTGCTCCACAACGGCAGAGGCCACAACAGTGAGAGGCCCGCGTACAGCAAAAAAAAAAAAAAAAAAAAAAAAATTAAAAAGATAAAGGTACTTAAAACAAAAGACTTTGAGATAGACCCAACCCCTACTAGTCCCCCTCTCCTCCTTTATTTGAGTACTCATACTAGCCATCCTCTGTTTTAATCATCTTTCCATCCTGAAGAGACTACAAGAGTATAAACAAAAGTCTTCCTGGAATTGAACAGAACACTGCAGCACGCCCCCGCACCCCAAGTACAAACCGAGCAGTTAATGCTTAGGACAATAGAGTCACAGACTCAGTGTCTGATGCTCATACCTTAGTTGTTTTACAGATATTATAATTGCCACCATAGGAAAAAATGCTAACTGCATGATGATCAGACTATAGCCATGACATAAGCTGCTCCAATTTGAGCAGTACTGCATCTATGACTGGCACGATTCCAAGAACTGGCTTCAAGAGAATGGGATTAACCTTATTGCTCATAATAATCTATATCTTTGTGGACATCAAAATAATTGTAGCTTGATCTGCCCATATATGTAAGTGGACAACTAAAATTGTCAGCAAAGAGATGCTACAGACCCATGTTAACATCTTCCACTCTGAGAATACGGCGCCCTATATCAGCGTGAAGAAGTTACAGAGGATAGACCTTCACCCCTCATCCAATAGAAATGGAATGTTGCCTGACAGGTGGGGATTTGTAAGCAGCTCTTTACAGGAAATCACCCTCTGCAGGAAGCCCCTTTTCTTGTCACTTTAGTGAACCTATATTTTAACTAACTTTTAAACCAGGCACCCCCATTCTCTACTCATCTCCAGCCCAAGCACACCTTTCAAATCTTTTAATCACACAATACCTTGCCTAACTTGTCAGTACTTTCCGTAGATCAAAGAAGTAGAAATGAAGAATAGGTAATTAACAGATGACCAGATCTCTTCCCTTGCTCCCCTTCAGTAATCTCCTGAACTAACTGTGTGACCAAACTGTGTGAACAAGGTAGCATCTAAAGGAAAATCATTGAGGGGTCGACAAGTCTGCACACAGTGTGGGAAGGTGACGACTCTGATCCCTGATCTCAATGATTAACTGAGATTACCTCCCTGCTTCCTTTTAAAAGTTTCATGGCCAAGCAGAATCTTCAGAGGTGGTTTTTGGGGCACGCTGAGTCCACCATCTCCCCAGATTGCCGGCATTCTGATTAAAGGCACCTTTCCTTTCTACCATTTGTGAGTAGTATAGATTCTGTAAGCGGTGAGCAAAGGGACCCCCATTCGATAACATGGCAAGTTATTGGCCTTACAGATACCTCCTGTATCTACCTCTGAAAGAGGGCCCCTGTATGGGCCCTTCCTAGAGTTGATGGGACACTGAGGAATTTTCTGTTAAATTGCTAAGTTATTCTCTTTCATAGCCAAGAGAAGGTTAAATTATAATTAATGAAAACCCTGACTCTGCAGAGGGAATCCTGGGAAACTGTCAGAAACCAGAGAAAGGTGAGAATTCTTACCAGAGTCAGCTCTCCCTAATCTGTCTGTAGTGCCTAGTTCAGAGAAGGAAACAAAATTTCACAGTGTCCCCTCCTTTCCAAATCCAGAACCATTGCTTATTGATCCTTTCTCTCCCAAGGATAGCTACTGCCTTCTTGCTTTACATCCTACGTACCTGGACTGGCTCTCTGCCCTCCTGGGACATGCAGGTTGTGGTTCCTTCTTTGGGTTTTCTTTACGAGTGACTCTAGATCTTGTGAAGATAATACCTTTTGCACCCACTTTAGGGACACTGCTTAAGTCCAAGAGGTTTTTTGAATACTGGCAGAAATATTCACTGCTTATCCAGGTTGAAACCTGACAAGATATTTTAAAGGATTTAATAACTTTATAACCAGAAATTTGGTCAAATTTGAAGCTGATATTCAGCGTCTGATAGAAAAAGAAAATGTTTATGCCAACGCCTCTAAGCTAAATGTAACCAGAGGGAAGCATTTCAACATAGGTGGATGGATGTGTCAGTCCTTTAACCTCCAGGTTACAGACCAATTCTTTGAGGAATTGAAAGCAATTGCCCTTACCTCACAAATCTTTGCAAAACTAAAAATACAGCTCTAGAGCAGGGGTCCCAACCCCCCGGCCACGGACCTGTACCAGTCTGTGGCCTGTAAGGAACTGGGCCGCCACAGCAGGAGGTGAGTTTCAGGTGATCGAGCGAAGGTTCATTGGCCACTCCCCATCGCTCCCCATGGCTCTCATTATTGCCTGAACCGTCCCCCCAATCACCCCACCTCCTCACCCCGCCCCCGCGTCCATGGAAAAACTGTCTTCCATGAAGCCAGTCCCTGGTACCACAAAGGTTGGGGACCGCTGCTCTAGAGGACTGCAGGAAAAAGAAAAGTGTAGCGGGGAGAAGAACTTTAAAAATACTAACTGCTACAGAAGCACCCTTGCCCAAAAATCTAGTCCCAGTTCAAGGAAAATTTTTAAATGAAAACTATAAGGTCTCTGTTGACGTCTGTCTATAAGTTCATATGTGTCCATGTGTATATATATATATATATATATATATATATATATATATATATATATATGTCTTTTTGTGTGTGTGTGTGTGTTGTAAACGTATGATATTTTTCTACCTCTGGATGGTACTGGTAAAATTAATTTGTAAAACAGCTCTATTTAATTGGTTTAAACAAACCACCGCTTTTATAGATTTATTATTCAAACTAACCCAAATGCTTTTCAAGTTCATGTAATCTGGGATAATCTTCAGTAAATAAAAGCTAATTTAAGTTGTTGGTTTAATTAAAATAGGTATGTCTTTAGAGTTATCAACACTGAATATAATGCAGACATAAAACCTTTTATTTCACCTGGGTTTATTAGTCAAACAAGTTCATGTTACCTCTTATAAAATTTGTGGGCCTGAAAAATAACCTAGGATGATGACTGACTTTGTTTAATGTCTCATGAAGTTTTTGTTAATGGTCTAAACATAATTGTTGAAAATAAGTAAATTAAATGGATGTGAGATAAAAGTTTCTAGGTGAAATTTTAAAATAGTTTCCTAAAATCTTTCTGGAAACCTGAATCTTAAAGTTTTGCTAAATTAAATTAAATGATGGATAGTCACTGAATATCTAGATCATTTCCAAATAAGATAAAATACTGAAACATTAAGCACGGAACATAGGTTTATCTACTTTTTGCTTCCTTTTACAGACTAATTAAAGGTATTTGGGTCCATTAGCAAACACATTTTGTGCCTCGCTAAGAAGCATGTTTCTAGAAATTATAAAAGTATTTATAAATCCGCCAATCCACAGAATGTTGATGCAAAACATAGTTGGTTTCTTCTTAGTTTTTATTAGAAATTAAAGGTTTCTAAGGGTTAAAAATTCTAATATGTAATTAAAACTACTAGAACTAATTAGGAAAAGGAATTTTATGTGTGAATAAGATTAGAATAAATTTAATTAAATAAATGAGTTTTAATTCAAAAGTCAGGTGGTGCAAAATTGAAATTTGGTTTTCTGCTTGTTAAAAAGACAAAGTTTTATTGGACTACTGGTCTCCTCTTGATACGAAATTGTGAAAGACTTTCTTTAGCTTTTAAAATAATTTGCCTAGAAAACAAGATTCTGTATTTTGTTACAATATTTTTTTTTTTCAGAAAACTGAATCTTCTCTGTTAAAAAAGTTTTGTTTTTGGTTTTTTAACTATTTACCTTTCTGTATTTGCCTTTAACATCTTCTATTGTCACTTTGGTTAAATGAATAACTAAGCACTGTTTTACAGTGACCTATGATCCTATTTGACTAGGTGTTTTAAAACCTTGTTGATAATTTTGAAAAACTTACCAAAATAAAATTCTAAATGAAGTCTTTTTTGACCTCCAACTAACTTTGAAGTTTTCCAGAGCCTCCCTGGAACATTTTAAAAGATTTGCTCTCTCTCTCCTTATAAAAAGGGAAGGTGTTAAACTACTTAGGCTTATTTGATATGGTAAATTACATGCGAAGCATTGTCAAATAAGAAGTAATACAAAGCCTTTTAATGTTGTGCTTATATAGGTATATGTTATAAGTATTTCAGTAAATGTGTGCAATTCCTGGAAATCTATTTCCTGGTATAATGTTATCAGTCATAATTCCAGTTATTATCTTAAAATGTTGTGTGTCACAGAAATACCCAGATTTCCTTAACAATTCCACAATATCTTTAGTAATAGGCATTTTTAAGTCTTCTGTAATTTACAGAGAGTTACTGTTTTATTCTGATGCTCTGCAAAGGTGTTCCCACAGAAGTATTTCATCTTCAGAAAAATTCAAGAAAAGGACTTTTTGACAAGTGAAGGTTTCTGATAACTTTAAGATCATGAAACTGAACTGGTAAGAACAAAGACTGCCCTTGAGTCTTCCTGGAAGGGACTATACGAGGTCCTCCTCACTACCCAGATGGCAGCCAAAGTTCAGTAGTCAAGCCTTAGGTACACATTTCATAGCTAAAGAAGACTCCACTTGACATCTGGTGGCATACAAATGCTAAAAAGCTCCAATGAAACTGACTAGGAAGAGAAGTAGCTAACATTAAAGGAGACTGCTTCCTCCTAAGATGCCAGATCAAGACTTCATACTTTTATGAAACATGAAACTTTCTCTTTCTTTCCTCTACTTTGACATTGGCCTAGAAAGATACCACCATCATCTGTATCTCCCAAGCCACTGTTAAGAGGGGTGGCCTTTCAGACTGCTGCATTTGTCAACAAATCTCTTATCTATGATGGTAGAGACTGCCTGGTTTGTTTTCCTGCCTCTGGTTAACACCCCAAACTTTGCAGCCAGGCTGTATTCAAAGGAAGGGACACAAGGCAAAAGTAACCAAAATTAAACTGCCTGTGTGGGCTACAGACCCTTAATACAAGATGGCATTCATAATTCAAAATTAGTTCCCTTTGACAGATCCCTACTTTCCTGCTTAAGAGGAAATGCAAATGAGGAATGTCTCCTTAACTCTTGAAGCTATTGCAGTTTCCGTTGCTAAGAGAACAGTTGACCAACAAAGATCCTTAGACTCTCTGGCCAAAGTTGTTCTTGATAATAGGACAGACCTTCATTATCTTTTAGCTGAGCAAGGAGTCGTCTGTGCTATGGCCGACACCACTGCTGCACCTGGATTAACACTTCTGGGGAAGTTAAATCTCAATTATATAAGGTCACTGAACAAGCCACTTGGCTTAAAAAGGTGACTCCTTCATTAGGTCTTTTCTTTGATTTTGATTGGTTTGGGTCTTGGGGTCCATGGCGCCAAAATGCACTGCAAACATTGGGAATTATCCTGCTTATTACAATCATAGAAATCTCCCTGGTGCATTGTGTTCTTTCAAAAGCTTTAAATGTGTGTTTGCAGTCAGTAACCACCAAGCAAATGCTCTCCCTAAGACTAGAAGGCCAGAAGAGGAACAAAGAGAATGACCAGCTTAAAGATTATGAACCTGAAGTGGTGACCTGTGAATATGACAAGGATTAAGCAAAAACATGACCTGTGAATACCACACAGAGTATCAACAAAAGCTCTGAGAACTACAGAGCAGTAGCTGAGACTGGTGCTAACGCCTTAACTTTTGATCACATCTCTCAGTTAATGTGGGAGTCTGATCAAAAGTGGGGAACTGTTCGAAAGGAGTCATGTGCTAAAAGTAAGACTTAATACGTAACCTAACTGCAGTGGCAACCTTCCCCAGGAATAAGACCCTTTTGTCCCCAAAGGGAGATGACCTAGTCTGAAATAATTTGTTTCTGACTTCCTTGTCTTGCCTTTAAAACATTCTCCGTTTTTGTAGTCCTCTGAATCTCCCTTCTATTGATACTTGCTAGATGGGATGCTCCTGATTCATGATCATTGAAAAAAAGCCAATTAGATCTTTAAAATTTACTCAGTTGGATTTCATTTTTTAAACAGAACTAAAAGGAAGGAATAAATTCTCTGGAAAAAAATCTCACTCTAAATTAGTTTGGAATCAGTCCTTAAATCACAGTCCAACATAGCATCACTTGACTATCAGCTACTGAAGATGAAGAAGCTATTTGCTCTCTGAAATTGAGATTTTTATTTGACCTTAACAACTGTCCTCTTTCTTTGAACTGTGTTTGACTTTCCAACCTAAATTTTTCTTCTATGAAGAAAAGGATAAGTAACCCAATAGAAGATCTAAAGACATGAACAGGTATTTCACAGAAGAAGCAGCACATACGCGGGAAAACTGTGCAAAAGTGGTCAGCTATGAGTGTGAGCAAGGAATCACAAATCAATGCAAGAATGAGGTGCCATTTCATACCCATTGTATTGGTGAAACTGAGAAATCAGATAATTCCAAGTGTTGGGGAAGATCTGGATTGCTGTGATTTTTGGACATTGCTGGAAGAAGTATTGATTACTACAACCACTATGGAAATCACGTAGCAATATCTTGCAAAGATGAACATTCATAATCTCTACGGCCTATCAATTTCCCTGCTAATCATATATCCCAAAGAAACTTTGCACACATACACCGCTACCACAACCATCATGAGATATGAACAGGAATGTCCATCGAAGCTCTTATATAGTTGTAAAAACATGAAAAAAACTCTCAGCAGGAAAATGGATAAAAAGTAATGTAGAAATGATTGAACAGCAGCTGTATGCAATAAGGATGAATGTTAGCACTATAATTTTGAATAAAAAAACTAATCCCTGGAGTTGCAGCTACTGTAGCTGACAGGGTCTTGGTGCTATGACCAGGTTTCAGGCCTGTGCCTCTGAGGTGGGAGACCCGAGTTCAGGACAATGGTCCACCAGAGACCTCCCAGCTCCACATAATATCAAACAGCTAAAGCTCTCTCAGAGATCTCCATCTCAATGCTAAGACCCAGCTCCACTCAACGACCAGCAAGCTACAGTGCTGGACACCCTATGCCAAACAACTAGCAAGACAGGAACACAACCCCACCCATCAGCAGAGAGGCTGCCTAAAATCATAATAAGGTCACAGACACCCCAAAACACACCACTGGACACGGTCTTGCCCAGGAGAAAGACAACATACAGCCTCATCCACCAGAACACAAGGCACGAGTCCCATCCACCAGGAAGCCTACACAACCCACTGAACAAAACGTAGCCACTGGGGGCAGAAACCAAAAACAATGGAAACTACAAACCTGCAGCCTGTGAAAAGGAGACCCTAAATACAGTAAGTTAATCAAAAATGAGAAGACAGAGAAACACACAGCAGGTGAAGAAGTAAGGTAAAAACCCACCAGAGCAAATAAATGAAGAGGAAATAGGCAGTCTACCTGAAAGAGAATTCAGAGTAATGATAGTAAACATGATCCAAAATCTTGGAAACAGAATGGAGAAAATACAAGAAACGTTTAACAAGGACCTAAAAGAACTAATAAAGAGCAAACAAACAATGATGAACAACACAATAAATGAAATTAAAAATTCTCTAGAAGCAATCAATAGCAGAAAAACTGTGGCAGAAGAATGGATAAGTGACCTGGAAGATAAAACAGTGGAAATACCTACGGCAGAGCAGAATAAAGAAAACAGAATGAAAAGAATTGAGGATGGTCTCAGAGACCTCTGGGACAACATTAAACACACCAACATATGAATCATAGGGGTCCCAGAAGAAGAAGAGAAAAAGAAAGGGACTGAGAAAATATTTGAAGAGATTATAGTTGAAGACTTCCCTAATATGGGAAAGGAAATAATCAAGTCCAGGAAGCACAGAGAGTCCCATACAGGATAAATCCAAGGAGAAACACTCCAAGACACATATTAATCAAACTATCAAAAATTAAAAACAAAGAAAAAATATTAAAAGCATCAAGGGAAAAGCAACAAATAACATACAAGGGAATCCCCATAAGGTTAACAGCTGATCTTTCAGCAGAAACTCTGCGAGCCAGAAGGGACTGGCAGGACATAATTAAAGTGATGAATGGGAAAAAACTACAACCATGACTACTCTACCCAGCAAGGATCTCATTCAGTCTCAATGGAGAAATTAAAACCTTTATAGACAAGCAAAAACTAAGAGAATTCAGCACCACCAAACCAGCTTTACAACAAATGCTAAAGGAGTTTCTCTAGGCAGGAAAAACAAGAGAAGGAAAAGACGTACAGTAACAAACCCAAATCAATTCAAAAAATGGTAATAGGAACATAAATATCGATAACTACCTTAAATGTAAATGGTTTAATGATCCCACCAAAAGACATAGACTGGCTGAATGGATACAAAAACAAGACCCATATATATGCTGTCTACAAGAGACCCACTTCAGACCTAGTGACACATACAGCCTGAAAGTGAGGGGATGGAAAAAGATATTCCATGCAAATGGAAATCAAAAGAAAGCTGGAATAGCAATTATCATATCAGACAAAATTGACTTTAAAATAAAGACTATTACAAGAGACAAAGAAGGACACTACATAATGATCAAGGGATCAATTCAGGAAGAAGATATAACAATTGTAAATATTTATGCGCCCAACATAGGAGTACCTCAATACAAAAGGCAACTGCTAACAGCCATAAAAGGGGAAATCAACAGTAACACAGTCATATTAGGGGACTTCAACACCCGACTTTCACCAATGGACAGATCATCCAAAATGAAAATAAATAAGGAAACACAAGCTTTAAATGACACATTAAAGAAGATGGACTTAATTGATATTTATAAGACATTCCATGCAAAAACAACAGAATACACTTTCTTCTCAAGTGCTCATGGAACATTCTCCAGGATAGATCATACCCTGGGCCACAAATCAAGCCTTGGTAAATTTAAGAAAATTGAAATCGTATAAAGTATCTTTTCCGACAACAATGCTATGAGACTAGATATCAATTACAGGAAAAAATCTGTAAAAAATACAAACACATCGAGGCTAAACAATACACTACTAAATAACTAAGAGATGACTGAAGAAATGAAAGAGGAAATCAAAAAATACCTAGAAGCAAATGACAATGAAAAGAAAATCTATGGGATGCAGCAAAAGCAGTTCTAAGAGGGAAGTTTATAGCAATACAATCCGACCTCAAGAAACAAGAAACATCTCAAACAAACAATCTAACCTTACACCTAAAGCAATTAGAGAAAGAAGAACAAAAAACCACAAAGTTAGCAGAAGGAAAGAAATCATAAAGATCAGATCAGAAATAAATGAAAAGAAATGAAGGAAACGATAGCAAAGATCAATAAAACTAAAAGCTGGTTCTTTGAGAAGATAAACATAATTGATAAACCATTAGCCAGACTCATCAAGAAAAGAAGGGAGAAGACTCAAATCAATAGAATTAGAAATGAAAAAGGAGAAGTAACAACTGACCGCGCAGAAATACAAAGGATCATGAGAGATTACTACAAGCAACTATATGCCAATAAAATGGAAAACCTAGAAGATTGGAAAATTCTTAGAAATGCACAATCTTCTGAGACTGAACCAGGAAGAAATAGAAAGTATAAACAGACAAATCACAAGCACTGTAATTGAGACTGTGATTAAAAATCTTCCAACAAACAAAAGCCCAGGACCAGATGGCTTCACAGGTGAATTCTATCAAACATTTAGAGAAGAGATAATACCTATCCTTCTCAAACTCTTCCAAATATAGCAGAGGGAGGAACACTCCCAAACTCATTCTACGAGACCACCATCACCCTGATACCAAACCCAGACAAAGATGTCACAAAGAAAGAAAACTACAGGCCAATATCACTGGTGAACAAACCCGACAGATGCAAAAATCCTCAACAAAATACTAGCAAACAGAATCCAACAGCACATTAAAAGGATCATACACCATGATCAAGTGGGGTTTAGCCCAGGAATGCAAGGCTTCTTCAATATATGCAAATCAATCAATGTGATTCACCATATTAACAAATTGAAGGAGAAAAACCATATGATCATCTCAATAGAGGCAAAAAAAGCTTTCGACAAAATTCAACACCCACTTATGATAAAAACCCTCCTGAAAGTAGGCATAGAGGGAACTTACCTCAACATAGTAAAGGCCACATATGACAGAAACACAGCCAACATTGCTCTCAGTGGTGAAAAACTGAAACCATTTCCATTAAGATCAGGAACAATACAAAGCTGCCAACTCTCACCAATATTATTTAACATAGTTTTGGAAGTTTTAGCCATGGCAATCAGAGAAGAGAAAGAAAAGGAATCCAAATGGGGAAAGAAGTAAAGCTGTCACTGTTTGCAGATGACATGATACTATACATAGAGAATCCTAAAGATGCTACCAGAAAACTACTAGAGCTAATCAATGAATTTGGTAAAGTTGCAGGATACAAAATTAATGCACAGAAATCTCTTACATTCCTATACACTAATTATGAAAAAATTGAAAGAGAAATTAAGGGAACACTCCCACTCACCACTGCAACAAAAATAATAAAATACCTAGGAATAAACCTACCTAAGGAGACAAAAGACCTGTATGCATAAAACTGTAAGACACTGATGAAAGACATTAAAGATGATACAAACAGATGGAGAGATATACCATGTTCTTGGATTGGAAGAATCAACATTGTGAAAATGACTATAGTACCCAAAGGAATCTAGAGATTCAATGCAATCCCTATCAAACTACCAATGGCATTTTTCACAGAACTGGAACAAAAAAATTCACAATTTGTATGGAAACACAAAAGACCCCCAATAGCCAAAGCAATCTTTAGATAGAAAAACAGAGCTGGAGGAATCAGGCTCCCTGACTTGAGACTATACTACAAAGCTACAGTAATCAAGACAGTATGGTACTGGCACGAAAACAGAAATATAGATCAATGGAACAGGATCGAAAGCCCAGAAGTAAACCCATGCACATATGGTCAACTTATTTTTGATAAAGGAGGTAAGACTATAAAACGGAGAAAAGACAGCCTCTTCAATCAGTTGTTCTGGGAAAACTGGACAGCTACAGTCAAAGAATGAAATTAGAACATTCCCTAACACCATACACAAAAATATACCCAAAATAGATTAGAGACCTAAATGAAGGCCAGACACTATAAAACTCTTAGAGGAAAACATAGGCAGAACACTCTATGACATATATCACAGCAAGATCCTTTTTGACCCACTTCCTAGAGAAATGGAAATAAAAACAAAAATAAACAAATGGGACCTAATGAAACTTAAAAGCTTTTGCACAGCAAAGGAAACCATAAATAAGATGAAAAGAGAACCCTCAGAATGGGAGAAAATATTTGCAAATGAAGCAAGTGACAAAGGATTAATCTGCAAAATTTACAAGCATCTCATGCAGCTCAATATCAAAAAAAACAAACCACCAAATACAAAAATGCGCAGAAGACCTAAATAGACACTTCTCCAAAGAAGATATACAGATTGCCAACAAATACATGAAAGGATGCTCAACATCACTAATCATTAGAGAAATGCAAATCAAAACTACAATGAGGTATCACCTCACACCAGTAAGAACGGCTATCATCAAAAAATCTACAAACAATAAATGCTGGAGTGGGTGTTGAGAAAAGGGAACCCTCTTGCACTGTTGGTGGGAATGTAAATTGATACAGCCACTATGGAGAACAGTATGGAGGTTTCTTAAAAAAACAAAAAGAGAACTACCATATGACCCAAAAATCCACTACTAGACGTATACCCTGAGAAAACCATAATTCAGAAAGAGTCATGTACCACAATGTTCATTGCAGCACTATTTACAATAGCCAGGACATGGAAGCAACCTAAGTGTCCATTGACAGATGAATGGATAAAGAAGATGTGGCACATATATACAATGGAATATTACTCAGCCATAAAAAGAAGCAAAATTGAGTAATTTTTAGTGAGGTGAATGGACCTAGAATCTGTCATACAGAGTGAAGTAAGTCAGAAAGAGAAAAACGAATACTGTATGCTAACACATATGTATGGAATCTAAAAAAAAAAAAAATTGGTTCTGAAGAACCTAGCGGTGGGACATGAATAAAGACGCCGACATAGAGAATGGACTTGAGGACACAGAGAGGGGGAAGTGTAAGCTGGGACGAAGTGAGAGAGTGGCATGGACTTATATAAACTACTAAATGTATAATAGACGGCTAGAGGGAAACAGCCACAGAGCACAGGGAGATCAGCTCAGTGCTTTGTGACCACCTAGAGAGGTGGGAGAGGGAGGGTGGGAGGGAGACGCAGGAGGGAGGAGACATGGGGATATATTTCTATGTATAGCTGATTCACTTTGTTCTTAAGGAGAAACTAACACACCACTGTAAAGCAATTATACTCCAATAAAGATGTTAGAAAATAAATAAAAGTCAACTCAACGAAAAAAAATATTTATTGCATATATTTGAGGAATGAAAGTAATCACGGGAAATAAAGGATTGATTTAATAAAAATAAAAGGTAGTAACATTTCATCAAGTAAATGTTTTGGATTCTACAAAAAACATTTCAGCTACGTTAATAGAAAAACTGAAAAGATCTTTGATTCAGAAAATTGATTTGGAGAGGAACAGCATCTACCAGAACAGTTTCTGTCTTCCTTTATTTTTTTTTAAAGTTAAACAAAACATCTTATTCTAATTAATTAAAAAATTATACCCCCAAGAGAGGAACAGAGGGACACAGAAGTTTGCATTCCTGCTTGCACCAAGAACCAATCCAAACTCTGTACACTACTGAAATGGAAGTAAAATGGACTACATTGGTTAAGAATAAATCAGTGAATATTTTTGTGAGTATATAGTAGGGTTAAGGCACTTTCATAATTACTGGAGGAAATGCACATTTGACAAAACTCTCAAAATTGCAAATGCACATATCCTTGCAATCACCAATTCCACATATAGGAATTTATTCTGAAGATACACTTGCATACATTCATGGGAAATGTTACATGTAGAAGATTATTCCTACAGCATAGTTTGTAATAGCAATCTGGAAACAAATGTTCACAGATAAGGGACTGGCTCTGTAAATGACTCTGTATCCATAGAAGAAAATATTACTGAACAGAATGAACAAAGTCATGGTGTACGTGAAGGAAATAATTTCCAACTTGTTTTAGATGGAAAAGGAAATACACAGAAAATGGATGGGTAATACATGGATATAATATATATGAGTATGTAAAGATATACACCTGTAAACTACTTTGTGTGATATCTTTATTTATCTATCTATCCATCGATCTATCCATTGATCCATTCCCTGGTATAACTCTAGAAGAAACTTATGGCATTTGCTACCTTTGATGACTGAGGGTAATGTTAGAGTAGTGTGACTGGAAACAGGTTAGAAGATAAACCTTGATTATAAAACTATTTTTTTTTTAAATTACAAGCAGTGTGTAAGCTATTACCTATCTAACAAAAGAGATTTAAAAAATATAAATTAGTGAAAACCCTGAAATCTGATGTGATGAAACAGGTTACTACCTCTTCACAAACTGATAATGCACAACACTGCATACTCTCCTAGAAGAGGTTAAATTCAGCATCTGCTTTCTGGGTGAGAACAATCCCTTTTGTTCTCTAATAGGTACCACTTCCTTTCCACTGGATATTGGCATTGCTGCCCATTGTGGAAATTAAATCTCACAGACATCACCAATGTCAGCACTAACATCAGCAATAGTGGGCAATAAAGCCAACATCTGGGAGTTTGTTTGCAGAAAGGGTGCAGCCCACCTCAGGAAAGGAAGGCAGAGTAATTCGTTGTACAGGTCAAAATTTGCATCAAAGAAGGATGTCATATAGTAAATGAATGAAACCTGGGTCGACATCATTAATCAGAGGAGTTATCAGATTGCCTCCCAAATCCTCATGATCAGTTCTGCCAGAAAAATACACATATCATACAGGAAACACTGATAAAAATGCTGCATGACCCTTGTCTCAATGTGTTTGGGATATAACATGAAGCCAGAAAATGTGAAGGTTAACCCAGAAGTCATTGCAAGGAGAAGACTCCACTTAGGCTACTAAGTGGAATGGCAAAATGCTCCATGTGACAATGACACAGAAAGGACTAACTTCATGTGGGAAGGGTGATGACAGGGTTACTTTGAAATATCTCTATCTTTTTTATAAAATTAATATGTAGAACTTCATAAAAAGGTTTTACTTGTCCTAAATATATACTTCATAAAACTATACTTTTCTTTCCTGTTTTTCTGACCTGTTATAATAACATTTATCTCATACCCTTCCCATGCGCCACTGAATGTATGGAATATTGAACTTCTCTGCAAAGGAATGCTCATTTAAAAAACTTTGACATATGAAATTCTGAAATCAAGTCATGCCAAATGAAGTCCCTTTTTTTCTGTGAATGAGTGACTTAGTTTACTACCTTATCTAAAATCTTGTAATATGATTTTAGAGTGTTTAGTTAAAAAAATCAAACAAGAAATAAAGCTGAAGGATAGAAAGAAAAACGGAGAACTGGACATCAGAAGATCTATGGTAAATTTAGAAATATACTGCCAAATAGAAAATCAGGACGAAAAAGTTTTAAGCATCTTGGATTGACAATTTGCAACTATATTCACGTAATATAATCTTATCTTTAGTGAAAATAATCTGTTCACTACTGCAACAAGTTTACTGTGTCAGGGTTGGTGAGATGGCATGTGGCTATACCATGAAATCACATATGAGTGACACCAAATATAATAATTAAAAACTGACAATGGTTTCCTCTCTTCCTTCCTTTTCTCTTTTTTCCTTCCCTTCCTCCTTCCGTCCTTCATTTTTTCCTTTTCTCCTTTCTTTTTCAATCTCTACTCTGAAGTACAGGCTAGTCTAGTTTATATACCATGATTTACGCAAGTAGTTTTTGGTAAGCGTGAATTAACCACCAATCCAATTCCAATTTATTTTAGTGGTGTTTTATCAAGCCCTCATACCTTGACACCCTCCAGGAATGTGTCTTGATGGGCCAATCCTCAATCAAATTCTGAGCAGTGAGAAGCATATACAGTGTTATGCAGCATGTGAGTGCTCTAATGAAGCTATGTGTAATATGCTATGGGATGATAAGAAAGGAGGCAATTGATCGAACCTGGGGGAATTTGGAAGACTTCCTCTAAGGGGTGACATTTGATCTTGCATGGAAGAGTAAATAGAAATTTGCCAGATAGACAAGATGGGGAGGCATACAGAAGGGAGTTAGGGAAAAATGCCGTTAATTCAGTCAATAACAACAGATTAGTTGATTTAGGAAATATTTTTTGATGTGAATTTCTATAGCCAGAGTCTAATCCTACTTGGTCCCTGCTGGAGTTAAGTGAGTTCATATTGAGACCACATTCAAATAATGCCAGACTTACCCTGAAAGGACAAGAAAGTGCTGTTGACCATCTCATAATGTGGTTCACACGGGGCTGTCAATGCCAGCGTGACCTAGACTGCCCTCAAGGTGATCAAGGAAGAGTCTGGAAATGTTAGTGCACCGTGATAACAAGACGTTGGGGAAACATCCTGAAAACAGGCATCCATAAACGTATGTGCTCTAATTTGGGAGATTTCTCAAAAATCTGAAACTGTTTGCTCTCAGTCAGAATATTCAATGGCTTGTGCAGGGCACTATTTGGAGGCATTCAAATATTTCTTTGCACATCCAATAATATTGATGAAAACTCTTAGCCATTTATGGAGTTTTCTTTTAGGAGCAAGGAAGAGATATTCTTTGTAGTCATATTAGACTTTGTATTTTCCCTAGACTATAGGCACCTTCATGTAAATATAATTCCCAGGTTGCATGTACTTGAGTTTGTTTGTTGTATAAATCCATTTTTACATCTTTTTGGATGTCTAAACTATATGTATCTATAAATATAGCCCAGAATTCTATTCACAGATGTGTAGGTATGTAAATTATAAAGAAAACTGATTTATTTCTGTATTTTCTTTACATTGTTGATCTGAAACTTGAAAACTATAACTTGATCCCAAATCATCTTTATGCAATGAGATTCAAATGCATTAAAGTTACAGAATTTTATAGCCTGTAGTCATCTTTAAAATGATTTACCTCTGTCTCCTCATATTGAATAAAGGAGACTTAGGTCAGATGAGGTCATGGCTTGCTCCTGATTCCTCAGTTATTGTAAACATCCTAGAATTAGAATATCAGTTTCTGGATTCCCAGCACTTGTTCCTTCCCTTGCTCTATTATGGATACTCCTATATGCCTACCTTTTCTTTAAATATAATCATAAAATTAGAGATGTTGAGGGACACTCAAAGATCACTTAGTGCCTCTGTTCTTTGAGTGGATAGAACTACTGTGTTCTGCACAGACTTTAAGCTATTAATTTCTGAAACCGACATATAGTAAATTAGAGTATTATTCAAATGTCATCCCCACATTATCATCTTTCCCTTTAAATAAATGAAAGTGAGTTTCATTCTTAAGGGGGATATTATTATATCTTGGCACAAATATTCTTTTATATTATAGAAAAATTCAATGGAAAATGGGATATAATTTGTCAGCAACATATCCATTCTAAAATTTTTAAAAACTCATTACTGTCTTCGAAAAAGCAGTATCATTAAAAGATGCTTATGAATTGTCTCGGTTGCCAAGGATTCATTTAATCCTAATGAGTCACTATGTGGTAGAAGGTTTTTTTGTTTGTTTTTTCTCTCTCTCTGGGATTTTTGCTGTGAAAATCAGCCTAGATATATTTCTGCAAAAGAGAAGCAGGCTACTCAATGATCTGGTGCCATGAGTTCCCAACAGTTTGTAAGCCAGCTAACAAAAGCACCAGGAACAATTTTGCTTATAAAACCAGTCATTCTCCAGGTACCACTGTGCACAGGCAGCATTACTACATAATTCAAAGGATCTACTGAGACCCTACTCCATGTGGAGCACTGTACAACAAAAGCACTTTTACAAATTGGGCCTCAGACTCTACCATCATGCTATCTTGAGCCACCCTCCCCTACGTCTTTGAGGGAGCTTTGAAAGCAGAGGATCTGGGTTCCAATCCCTGCTCTGGCACATGCTAGCTGAGCAACTCCTCTAATCCTCAGTTTCCTTATCTGTAAAATGGAAACAAGAATCCCTAGTTCATGAAGTTTAAAGGAAGGTCAAATAAAATAATACTTGAAAAATACTTAAGAAAATTGTCTAGTGCATATATAGTGTGGAATTGGAAATGTTTAAGCACCAAATATTGTGATTCACTTTGGTTAGAACAAAACCATAAACTAAATATTTCAATAGTATTTAATAAGAAAATGTTAGAGGAAATAATTGATTCTGATACAAGTGCATTGGGGAATGTACCATACAGGGCCCTTTGTTAATCTTTATTGAAAAGGTAATAGAGAAGGCTGGGAAATATTTGCAAAACAATTATCATTAAGGCATAAGGTATAAAAGCATTAGCCACGTACTGATTTAGCTTAATCTATATATATTCTTTATCCCATCATTGTAAAATTGATTTTTGACCAAGTTTGTTGCAAATGGAAGAAACTCTCTTGTAACATTCTGTTTTCTTTTACAGAGTTTTATTTTTATCCCTAGTGTAATATAATCTTTAACCTCAAGACTATAATTACAAGGGGCTTCTCGTACCTGTTTTCTATAGAAACTGTCATCTGTTAGCGTACGTATGACAGGAAATTGGATTTACTCAACAAAATTGTAAAGTACAGACTAGCCCTCTGATGTTTAACTCAGTATCTATCTGTGTCCTTGGTAAATGTGGTAACACATCTCCTATATATGTGGCATAAATTTACTTGTCCATGAGAAAGCGTTCTAAGGTTAAATTTCTCCTTTTGGGCCTGTCTGCAAAAAAAGATATCTGTGACTCTAACACACTCATCTCAAAACAAAACACCGAGATTCTTTCTTCTACAATGAATGGTATGTACAAAGCCAATGCTGACTGTGGCTAGTTATACTTTCATTACTTGTTCTCCCTTCTACCATTTGACAACTGCTCTAAACCTGATGGAATAATGAGAGCAGAGTCACCAGGACTCATAATTGAGTTAACTGTCCTGCTGGAACCTGGGGTTTTGTCCTAATTCTTGTCCCTACCTTTCTATAGTAATCGCCTACAAATATCAAGCCCCCCCATCCTTTAGAACTTGGGGCCGTATATACTCTCGCTATTTCACTTACTAAGTACTGGTGTCCTGACCAGAAACCCAAGATTATGGCTGGTGTCTGGCACCTGCTGAGAGTTCTCCGAGTCCCAATGTCTGCTAGTCTGTCTGCATCTCTGAACAAGATCTTCTCCAAGGTGCCCTGAGCACTTGCTTGTCAAACAACCAAACACCAGCTTTTGTTATATTGTGTTTCGATCACATCCCACAGTGAATAAAAGTAAACATAAAATTCTGCAGTTTGAATCATGGACCAGGTGCTGCTCATCCCTCTGAGTGTAAGGATCATCCTAGGTAATGGCATCAAGACAGAAGCTATCAGTTTAGTAACTGGTTAGCCTTGGGAACAGAAAGGTAAAGAGAATCTCAATTGGTGAAGAAATTTCTACACTCTGTTTTTTGTTTTGTTTTAAACAACGTTGAATTTTATCTGAAACTTGTGCTCCTGGAAAATACGGATGGTTAAAGAAATCTCTCCCATCCATTTGTGTTCAAGGAGATGGCTTACTGCAGAGAAATACCCTTCCCCAAATGACATGGAAAAGACTCACAATGCTCGCTTTGTTTCTGTAAGACAAGGCCAGACTCAGACCCTCCAAATTCCCATTCTTTGTCTCATAAAAGATGAGCTAAACTGATTTTTCCTACTGATCAATTAGAATAAAATGCTTGTTAACCAGACTTTGATTAAGCTTCTCTACTTCCCCAGGTCCCTGAACTCTGACCCATCCTCAGCCTGAGCTAACATATAATCCCTCCTGTGTTTACAATGGCCTCAGGGTAAAATATTCTCTGATCTAATGCCCGATTTCCCTTTCATCCAACTTCCCCACACCTAATTATTTCTAGCCATGTTTATTCCTCCCCATAAAAGAAAAACCCTTTGTGCCTAACCCTTGAGAGGCTTGCAGAGCCCATGATGAGAGCATTCTCCCTACTGCAAGTGTATTCCCTCTTGCACTATCCCTTTCTTTATTCAACTTTATTCCAGATAAAGAAATTACCTTAGTATGGATTTTTTTTTTAATTTGATGGTTTATTGGTTTGCTTTTTGGATGGGGAGCTGGGCATGAAGGGTAGGTGGGGAGTGGTTGGAAAACTAATAGAAGACAGAAGCAATGAAGGAAATTTGCAGGTTTTGTGTGTTTGTTTTCATAGACAATATTCCCCTTATGGGAATGAGAGGTGGAGTGAGAGCAGAGTCGAAGGAGGGTGCTCCAGAGGCTGTGAGGTAGAAGCTGGCTCTGGATCTCTTAGTTCCAGGTTGGGTTCTGCACTCAGATCTGTGACTATCAGGGCAATCTCACCCATGGAGATAGGGGCTGCCTGCAAACACTCCCCCTCCGCATCATTCCTTCCCTTGAGAGCTCAAGTGTAAATCTTCTCTAGGCTGACTTTCTGGGCAAAAATATTTCCTGTCAAAGCAGCAGGAGTCAGAGGAGAGAAAAGGAAATGAATCTTGAAACAAGCTGATTAAGCAAATTTCAGCAAAGGTCAGAGGTGTACCTAAGGACTGTTTTTTTAAAATCCCAATGGCTCCTGGAGTTTATAGTTGTATTATTTTGAAATTTAGTTTTATCAGGTCCTTCTCACTTCCTGGGGAGAATATTATCTGAATAGACCATTTTCTATCGACACTATAATCACATTCGATTCTCATCGTTCTTTCTACTCAATTTGCATTGTAAAGACTTAACATTGACAGTGCACTTACTGTGCTCCAGGCACAACACACACAGTGTCCTATTCAGTCTTCACAGTAAATGAGGCATCAGTGAGGCATTATAATTTCCATTTTATAGATGAGGAAACTGAGATTCAGAAAAGTTAATTGCAGGAGATTCTAGATCTAGCGGGCAATGAAGCAGAAACTTAAATCTTCCAATTAATTATATCTGACTCAAAACATCCTACTATTTCTATTCTACCATAACGCTTTACTATGTACCTATACATATCCTCATCTTCAGTATACACAAAAGATCTCATGTTACTTACGCACTTCATGAAGACTATTCACATATTTTGTTTCATTAGTATTTCTCACCAGTTCCGTGAAATAGGCCAAATTGTATTATTGTCTCCATTATAGATGAATTATTTGAAATTCAAATTGAAAAAGGAACTTTTATAAAGTGAGAGACCTACTAAAATGGCAGCATCTAGACCTGAACCTAAAACTTTGATTCCAAATCCATGACCCTCAAAAATACAGCACATTTTCTAGATCAACTCTGTGTATCTCTTTGTATACTGTGGTGTCTAAGGAAAACATCATAATTTGTTAACAAACTATTTTCACTGTGAGGCAAAGTACGTATCAGAAAGGAAAATACGTATGTTATACTCAACCAACAATGGAACCAGAGTAAAACTAGTATATCTAAAGAACATTAGACATAAAATTTAAAGTTATTCTTTTAAAAATATTTAATTTTATTAATTTTTGCATATAGAATTGTACAAAAAAACATAAATGTAAAGTTTAAGAAATGATTAAGGGCTTCCCTGGTGGCACAGTGGTTGAGAATCTGCCTGCTAATGCAGGGGACACGGGTTCGAGCCCTGGTCTGGGAAGATCCCACATGCCACGGAGCAGCTGGGCCTGTGAGCCACAACTACAGAGCCTGCGCGCCACAACTACAGAGCCTGCGGGTCTGGAGCTTGTGCTCCACAAAAAAAGAGGCCGCGACAGTAAGAGGCCCGCACACTGCGATGAAGAGTGGCCCCCACTCTCCGCAACTAGAGAAAGCCCTCACACAGAAACGAAGACCCAGCACAGCCAAAAATAAATAAATTAAAAAAAAAAAAAAAGAAATGATTAAAATGTAAACATCTAGTCGAAACTGGAACCTTACCAGAACTTTCAGGCTAGGCTATAGGTATACTCTAAGAGAGAGGAAAAGATTCCAGGTGGAAGATTCAAGAGGTAAGGAGGAAGAACAAAAAATAGTAAATACAAGTGTATTCACATTGATTGTGTTAAATTATTATTAATGTCTAATAGGCTTATAAATAGAGTTAAACGCAGGGCAGCATTACATGTTAGGATGAGATTAATTCAAGTATATAAGTTTACTGTATTATCTGGGAAGATGGTAAAAATATTGCCCTTATTTTTAAATTAACTTTATTGTGAAATGTAGCAAACATATAGAAAATCCATAAAACATTAAAGCATAGTTTCATGGAATATTGGAAGTGAATACCTGCATAACCATCCCATTTGCCTATTGATCACAATCCCTCCCCCACCCTCCCAACTTCCCCTACCAGAGTAAAGCCTTCCCTGACTTTCATGGTAATCACTTCCTTTGTTTGCTACTATAAAAATTAAGTTTGTCCACTTTGTGGTCAATATTTATAAATATTCTATGTGTGAGTGAAAATAACATGTATCACGTTGTTGGTGCATGCACACACACGCACATAACCGTTAAGCTATGTTTGTTAATGGAGTTCAAATCTTCTATATCCTAATTGATTTTTTGTGTGACAATTACCAAAAGAGGCATATGTTAAAATGTCCCACCATCAACAGGAATGGATAAAGAAGATGTGGTACATATACACAATGGAATATTACTCAGCCATAGGAAAGAATGAAAAAATGCCATTTGCAGCTACCCGGATGGACCTAAAGACTATCATACTAAGTGAAGTAAGCCAGACAGAAAAAGACTAATATCACATGGTATCTCTTATATGTAGTATCTTAAAAAATGGTACAAGTGAACTTATTTACAAAACAGAAATAGAGTCACAGATATAGAAAACAGACTTATGTTTACCAGGGTGGAAATGTTGGGGAGGGATAAATCGGGAGATTGGGATTGACACATACACACTACTACATATAAAATAGATAACTAATAAGGACCTACTGTATAGCACAGGGAACTCTACTCAATACACTGCAGTGACCTATATGGGAAAAGAGTCTAAAAAAGAGTAGATATATGTATATGTATAACTGATTCACTTTGCTGTACACCAGAAACTAACACAGCATTGTAAATCAACTATACTCCAATAAAAATTTTAAAAATCCAATAAAATACATCCTACCCCCAAAAAAAGTCCCATAGTGATTGCTGAGTTTACCCATTTCTCATTGGAATTTTGCATCTTTTAGATCTATCTGTCTATATATCTAATTTGTTTTATCTTCTTAATGAGTCTTTCATCTTTATGAACTGACTCTGTTTATTTCTCTTTATCTCCTGTAAATTTTTATTTTTTTTTGCCCTAGCTAATTTACAGTAGGGCTGACTCATGACAATGTGTCCTGGATTTTTTTTGCTTTCCCTTTTTTTCCCACTCTGCTCAGCACCAAGATGACTTTTCTGCACCCGCTGGGGATGAAATTAACTCTGGTTTACTTTAACACTAAGGTTGTAACCCTTTGGGATCCTGGACTTTCCTGCTTGGGCAGGCCCTGGGCCCTTACTTCTGTCCTTCCATCCTTCTTTCCCTTAAAGGGGGAACAGAATACGTCATCCCAAAATGCGCCACTTTGGCATGGTGACTGTATGGAGCTAAAGACAATGGAGACCCAGCAGACCCATGAAAAGCTTTTTACCTCTCCCTTAACTGCCTAAAAGAATTTAGACGGGGGACCTGTACCAAGAAGAGAGCTATTACCAGAGGTAATTTTTACATCAGAAGGACTTACTGAAGGGCAGGGCAAACATTTGTTTACCAAACATTTGCTCTTCCCACCTTTCTGTGAATCATCTTCCTCCCCTTTGAAGCCCCAGACCCCTACCCCCTTCTCCTTAGCTCAGGATGGCATAAAGGCCTCAATGACCTGACTATCTTTGAGTCTTCATGTCTTTGTGGGGCTCCTGTGTCTACACAGTTAAGTTTGTTTTTCTCCTGTTTATCTGTCTTATGTCAATTAAATTATTAGACCAGCCAACAAAATGAGAAGGGAAGAAGGAAAAAAAAATTCTGCCTATGATCCCTCATCCCTACTCAAGCCAGAGAATCTAACCCCAAATGAAGGCAGCTCAAAGTCTTTGGGTATGAGGGAGGGGGAGGGGAATTGAGTGTTCTGTGTTCTGCTAAACTCCCAGGGTTCTCATTTTAAAGTATAACTTTGGCCTGGAAATTCTTCTATAGTCTTACTTGCTCTTTGATGTTTTTAAAGTGATGTTTTAAAATTTTTATCCAAAGTTTTCAGTTGTTTCTAGTGGGAGAATTCATCTAAACAGTTTAGCCTACCACTACCAGAAACTAAAATTCAACAGATACAGCATTCTAGCATGGAACAAACAAACAAAAATACCTGTTTATCCATGGAATTTAAAAAACTCAAGACAAAATATTCTTGATATCCAAGGCTTTTGAGTATAAGAGGTGAGCTCTCTGTATTGAGGAAATAATTAGAAACAAAATTTCCTGCCAATCCAGAAAAACTCTCTACAAAAGTACAAGAGAAAGAAAACAGTTTTATTATTAAATAAGCAATAAATAAGACTGTGATGTGCATCACAGACATCAGCTCAAGTGATTAGAAAGACAGAAATCTTACCATTTTACATAGCCAAACAGATACGACCATTACATATATGTTCTTAAGATAAATGATAACTAATCCTTAAGAGGACATGACAGTGCCATTTGTTACACATAATTTATCTTAAGTTTACTTGGTAACTGAGGTGGCCATCTGTGTCAGCTAATTGCTTTTATCCAAAGAAATAATACAACTCCTCATACGTATATAACAGGCAAGTAGTTACAACCTGGTGTCAGATGCCTAGGTCAACCTCTCAGGGAGACTAGAAGATGGGGTGGTATCTTTCTTAATGCTTACACATTTCAAAGAGATGTCTTCAGGCCTTTAAGAAAAATATCTCTGGGTTGTAAAATTGGCAAGAGGATTATTTAGCCTTTTAAAAGCCTTATATATTTACATTTTGAAAAGCAGAAAAAAGTATATACATATGTTTTATACAGGAAATATTCTAAGGAAAGGGATGGGAAAGTTTCTTTCCTTTTTTCTACCATGGAAAATTAATTTTTTCCTTATTTTGGGTTTGTGCTTACCCTAGCATTTCAAAAAGGAAACTTTTCCCCTGGCTTCCAAAATCTCCGCTTTGAACACTGAGAGGTAAGTCTCAAAGCCCAGAACAACAGGTATGGAAGAATGCATATTGATGAAAGAGCGGGTCTTTCCTACCCTAGGAATATAACTCTTTGGAAGAGAAGATAGAACTGGGAAAGAAGAGAGTCACTGATGTAAGTCCAGAAGACGATACCACTAGGTGGAGCCAGAGCTCCCAATTTGAGATGAAATAGGCTCACAGACATGATTTATTCCCCACTTCCTACTTAGAACTCCAAGAGTGCAACATGCTAACATCTACAGCCTCACAGTAGAAACGGCCATAGGTCAAGTGTCATTGAGGAAAAATCCTGAGACTGTCCCAAGTTGCTTGCATTCCCAAGTTTTTTTCAGTCTATGATGGCTATCTGAGAATGTTGCAGGTTTTGAACCAGAGAAGATTTCTGGTGAACCTGAAAGGCGTATGGAGAGAGTCTGAGGAAGACTCGGTGGATGTGAAGGGACTCAGTGTTTTAGATGAGGAAGATGACGTATGCCCTTTGTAAATCTGGTATCAGAGAGCAGACATCAACATGTCTTCATGGGACTGATGACAAATTCAGAGGCATCTCAGCAGAGGCCATAGTGTGCAGGAAGTGACAGGGACAAAATACAAAGCCTAATATGACAGTATAAAGTATTCCACTGTAGGGAGAAAAAATAATTTTCCTTCTACCCTTCTAGGTTCTTGGTGAGACTCCCCTATAATAAAAGACAGATTGACAGGAAAAAAAAACAAATAGAAGTTTAATGACACGTATACTTCCTTTATACATGGGAGATGCCCAGGAAAACCGAGTACCTCCCTGAAAAGGCCCAAGCCAGCATCTTAAATCCCATCTCCAGCTAAAGACAAAAGAAGATGTTGTGGGGGAGGAGTGGGGAGTCAGTTATGGGAGGTTTTGGGGGGTGGGGGGGAAGCACAGTAAACATGGGTAAGATTGTTATGCAGATTTAAGTCATTGTCTTCTCCATTGATGAGAGTTTCAGAGATTTAGTCATCCTTCTCTTCCTGGTACAGAGAGGGAGACACCCTTACAAATGGAGAGTTCCCTTGTAAATGTCAATGTCTCTTACAAAAGGGTAACTTAGGTTTCACAACTTTTCCTATGTCTGCTATTTCTTGAAAATAACCAGCCTAAAATAATCCTTATGCCAAAGAGACATGTGTGGGGGTGGAAAATTCTGCTCTCCTTTACCATCATCCACAGTATAAGTATCCCAGAGGAAAAAAAGATGATGAAGGTTAAAATCCAGAATTTCCTCTCTAAATAATACTGATAGAAATCTAGAAGTGGTTGAGTTTACCATAAATGTTCAGGTTTGTTTTCTTTCCTTCACAAATTGGGAAATGGAAAATGAGGTGCACTAAAATGTAACATATGATTTTAGTATTTGTAGTACCCTAAATGAGGCCTGGTCTGAGTTTCCAAAGAATTTTTATGCACTATAACAATACATCTGCCTCAAGGACTAACACTAACAGATGGGAAGGGGTGTGATTAGCTTGAGGCCAAACCCCCACCTTGTGAGAGAAATGAGACTCTCAGAAGTATTTAATGATTTGCAAACAATGGGTTGTAATGAGCCTGAGTGTAAGAGTATTGCATAATCCATCACATCTCCAGGGTTGACACAGGAATGTCAGCATAAGGAAAAACACTATGGATGGCTATGGGAAAATATCATGAAGGCCTCTATGTGAACTCTGAGTTGCTCCTGCAAGTACTAAACTTCTTCTCAGAAAGGAAAAGACGTTTCAGCTCAGGGTATAAGTGTGTTACCTGACAACGTCGGTTTTCCAGGAGAAGTAGGAGTCCACACCTGAGCTAAAAAGCCCAGTCAGTCCCTGGGTTGGGAGTTAAAGGTCTGGTCACCAATTCCAACATGTGGCTGTATGTGTGTGGGGACAGGTGTTCCCACACCAATAATCAATTCTCCAACACCAGCTGGGTGTCCTACAATTGAACTCAATTCTGACACTATCTAAGTGGGGATAGTGTCATACCGCACAGGTTAAGGGGTCAATCCTACAAAACTGCCCCCCTCCTGCAAATGCTGTAAGCAGATAGGGTACCGGGTCCCTAGAGAAAGAGAAGCAGCATGGCTTTCTTGACATAAGAGAGGCCATTTTTGGTCTAAGTCATTTTGTGATCTAAGCCTGGCCACAATGCGTGCCCTTGAACAGATCTCAGTAATTTATGATCTTAAGGGAACAAAGGAATGTGGGAACGAAGTAAAAGCAGTCAAGAAACAATAGTTCAGTGATAAAACAGAGTCCTAGCTCCTCCTCAAGGGATATACATAACAATCTGAAACATATCTTTGAGTTATGCAGGAACAAAGGTCCCCACCCAGGTGGAGGATGGTAACTACACGTTGAGACCCCACATTGGCCAGAATCTGAGGAATGATGATGTTGACCTTTACTGATCCTCGGAACTTCAATCACCTAAAGCTTGGGCCCTGTCAACCTCTGCCCCAATTCTATGCTGAATTGTCCTCTGCTCAAGCCCCTTCATGAATATGCATGTACCCTTAGCTTAAAACTTCCCCAATTTTGCTGTTCAGGGAGACACTGCTTTGGGAAAGATCCACAGTGCTCTCTTTACTGGCTGCAAGTAATAAATCCTTCCTTTTCCTGGTCTTTGACTTGGTTGTGCCTTCTGGCTTGACACCCACCAAGAGGTGAACCAGTTTTTGGGTAATAATCCCAGTGGCAAGTCTAGGTTATCACCTGTGCTTCTGACTGGCCGGCTATAGACTGGAGGTTCCAAGGACCCCCTCCTTGGGCTCAACTAATTTACTAGAGCAGCTCAAAGAACTCAGAGAAACATTTATTGTATCACCAGTTGATTATAAAAGGATGTAACTCAGGACAGCCAGATGGAAGAGATGCACAGGACAAGGTATGGGGAAAGGATGTGAAGTTTCCATGCCCTCTCCAGAAGTACCACTTTCCAGCACCTCCATGGGTTTATTAACCCAGAAGCTCTCTGAACCCCATCTTTTTGGGTGTTTATGAAGGCTTTATTACACAGACATGATTAATTAAATCCTTAGCCATTGGTGATTGATTCAACCTCTAGTCCCTTTTCCCACGCCAGAGGTCAGGGTGATGAGACTAAAAGTTACAGTGCTGTAATCACATGATTGGTTCCCCTGGCAACCAGCCCCCCATCATTAGGTGCAGTTCAAAGGTCACCTCATTAGTATAACAAAAGACACCTTTATCGCTATCATCACTTAGGAAATTCCAAGGGTTTTAGGAGCTCTGCGCCAGACAGGAGACAAAGACCACACATACATTTCTTATTATAAATCACAATATCACAGAAATGGTAGAGCATTTCCACAACAACTGAAGCTCTCATTATACCACAGCACCCCCTTAAAAAAAAAAAAAAAAAAAGCAAAACAAAAATTTATGTAATAAGCTATAACTATTAAGATAACATGACCAGTAATACGGAAGGTGAGGCAGGATTAGGAGGTCACTGAGGCCCAAGTGACTTCAGGAGTAGGGTCAAAATATTACTGAGACAGCTTGAGAGCTGTTCTTACCTATGTTTCTTTGAAGCCAGACAGTTAATGCCAAGAGACAGACCACAACTCTCCTCTAGACAAGAGAGCATGGCCAGAGATTTGTGTTTTGAAATCAGCTATTGTAACTGAACTTTCTAAACAAAGACAACACTCTATGCTGTTTTCTCAAGGCAATTTAAGACTGAACACTACTATTACCGGGATTAAAAATTCTTTGTTGAGGTGAGAGGAAGATGAAGCAAGTGCTTAGAAATGCAGTCTTCTGGGAGAAACAAATATTGACTTCCAATGGAAGAAGTTGAGAACATTCCCTCCCAGTAGAAGGAGTTGTAAATGGCACCCAGGATCCAGGCGACCTATATGATGACAGTGGGCAGGGGTGTTATACTGTCTACAATTTATTTAAAATTTTACACACAAGAAACTGAAGAAGACACAAAAAAATGGAAAGATATTTGGTGCTCATGGATTGAAAGAATTAATATCATTAAAATGTCCATACTACCCAGAGCAACCTCGGATTCAGCACAATCCCTACCAAAATCCCAATGGCATTTTTCACAGAACTAGAACAAATAAATCTGAAATTTGTATGGAATCACAAAAGATCCTGAATAGCCAAAGCAATCTTGAGAAAGAACAAAGCTAGAGGTATCACACTCGCTAATTTCAAACTTTGATGCAAAGTGATAGTAATTAAAAAGTACAGTATTGGCATAAAAACAGACACAAAGATCAGTGGAACAGAATAGAGCCCAGAAATAAACCTGCACATACATGGACAATTAATTTATGACAAAGGAGCCAAGAACATAAAATGGAGAAAGGACAGTCTTTTCAATAAATACTGTTAGAAAAACTGGACAGCTACATGCAAAAGAATGAAACTAGACCACTATCCTACACCATACACAAAAGAATAACTTGAATGTAAGATTTGAAACCATAAAATTTATAGATGAAAACATAGGCAGGGAACTCCTTGACATTGGTCTTAGCAATGTTTTTATGGATCTGACTCCAAAGGCAAAGGAAACAAAAGCAAACAAGTCGGACTATAAGCAGTTAATATCCAAAATATATAAAGAATTCATACAGCTCAACAACAAAAAGACAAATAACCTGATTAAAAAATGGGCAGAGGATCTGAATAGACATTTTTCCAAAAAAGACAACAAATGGCCAACAGACATATGAAAAGATGTTCAACATCACTACTAGGGAGATGCAAATCAAAACCACAGTGAGAAATCACCTCACACCTGTTAGACTGGTAATCATAAAGACAAGAAATAACAAGTGTTGGACAGCATGTGGAAAAAGGAACCCCTGTACACTGTTGGTGGGAATGTAAATTGGTACCGCCATTGTGGAAAACAGTCTGGAGATTCTTCAAAAAATTAAGACTAGAACTACCACATGATCCAGCTATTGCACTTCTGGGTATTTATATGAAGAATGAGAAAACACTAATTCAAAAAGATATATGAACCCCCATGTTCATTGCAGCTTTATTTACAATAGCCAAGTTATGGAAACAACCTAAATGTCCGTCAAGGTATGAACGGATGAAGAAGATGTGGTATATAGAGAGAATGGAATACTACTCAACCATAAAAAAGAATGAAATCTTGCCATTTGTGACAACATGGGATGGACCTTGAGGGTACTGTGTTAAATGAAATAAGTCAGATGGAGAAAGACAAATACCATATGATTCCATCATATGTTTAATGTAAAAAAAATACAAAAGAAATGAATAAATAAAACAAATTCATAGTTACAGAGAACAGAGTGGTGGTTACTAGTGGGGGAGGGAGCTGAGGAGTGGGCAAAATGGGTGAAGGGGGTCAATTGCATGATGATGGATGGTAATTAGACCTTTGGTGAAGATCACATTATAGAGTGCACAGATGTCGAATTATAATGTTGTACACCTGAAAACTACATAATGTTATATACTAATTTTAATTTAAAATATTCTACACACACAGATGCACACACACACACACATATATTTTACATGTATTATTTTAAAAGTTAGTTCAAATACTAACTCGGGTCCAGATATCGATGTACAGTCTAAGTGCGGTCGACTGGCACTCAAGTAGGAAGTCCATACACAAGAGGCAGCTACTGAGAGTGCCTTTGTTCCTTGTTTTTCAGTCAACAAACTACGCTTTGCAAATTAACATATTAAATGCCAGAAATGAAATTTTATTGGCGAAATGGGCATGTTGTCTAGAATGATGTTGTTTTGTAAATGGACTCGCATAGGTGAAATAAAAAGTAATTAAGGTTTATGGACTGGCTGAATCTAGGGCGGAAGTTACTGCCCATCCCTGCACAAAGAGTTTTTAAGAATCTAATGAGGTTGATAGACTTTACCCTTTGGAATGCAGCCCAAGATCATTTCTCCTGCTATTTGTTTAGGAATGCAGTTCTTAAACTTGGCTGCACATTAGACGTACTTGGAATGCTTTAAAAAGCTGCAAAGGCTCAAGCCACATCTCAGAACAATTAAATCAGAATCCCTGGGGGAGCAGTCCAGGCATTAGGGTTTTTTTAAGTTTCATAGGTGATCCCCATGTGTACCCAAGTTTGAGAACCATGAGTCTGAGAGGATATATAGTGATAATTATTATAGTGTTTGCAGATTCCAGCCTCTGCAATGGTTTTGGATCTGTCTAGGACCCTTTCATGCAAGGAGGTAGCTGAAGTACCTAGAGGGACAGAATTCTGGAGTTCATGGAACCCACAGAATAGGCTGTATGAACCATTTTATGTCTGCTTGATAATCAATGTTTGATTACTCTATGTTTGTATTTATGGCAGCATTTGTTCTAAGACTTAAGATATCCTGACAGAAAAATTAAGAGGAAGCAATTACCCTTACCCACACCCAACTTTTGGGCAGCATTGTCTGTCAAAAATAAACTAAGCATTGGGCAAAACCCAAATAGGCCTAAGTCAGATTGCAGTGGGTGCTGGGGATGTAATCTGTTACCCAGGCAACCATGAGCTGTTTCGTCACTATTTTTTTTTTTTTTTTTTTTTGCGGTACGCGGGCCTCTCACTGTTGTGGCCTCTCCCGTTGCGGAGCACAGGCTCTGGACGCGCGGGCTCAGCGGCCATGGCTCACAGGCCCAGCCGCTCTGCGGCATGTGGGATCCTCCCGGACCGGGGCACGAACCCACGTCCACTGCATCGGCAGCATCGGCAGGCGGACTCTCAACCACTGCGCCACCAGGGAAGCCCTGTTTTGTCACTATTTATACAGATAGTCACTATTTTAGGATACTAAATTATGGACAGAGACCTAATTACCATATTCATCAAAGGGTAGAGACATTAGATAATAAGTAAATAATTTGTCTCTAATGAGGAAAGCAATGCTGTCCTAGGGTAGAGAAATATTTATTGGATACAGTCACCAACCACAAGAGAGCAAACATGTCCCTATATTTTTGCCTCCGTAACTACACAAAATTTTGAACTTGAGCTTTCATTTCAACTCAGTGGTAGAAAATTTAATCTTTCAAATTCAAGGTACATTCAGTAAGTTCTGGTTTGAAACTCAGTCTCTCTTAAGGTAGAATTTCCTTTTTCCCCTTTCCTTCTATTTGTCCTGATCTATATTCCAGGGGGATTCATAAATAAGCTGGCATTTGGGATGGATGAATGGATGGGTGGATGGATGGATGGATGGGTAGATAGATAATGTATAACTTAACATTAGAATTAAGAACCCATGCTGGCTTTGGCTGAGATGTATAAGCTTAATCAATTTTAATGATTGACATCTATCAACTACCTCTGTGGCTCAAATGCCCATATTCTTTCTGCTCTGCCACGCCCAATTCATTATAAGCCGATGTGTGCCTTCATTTTCCTGTCATTTTGAGGCTTCTAAGTCTCCAGGCCACTCTTATTCATTTTTATATCCCTCTAAAGGGAAGATGCCATTTTAGATGCTCTCTGACCTACTACATTGAGGGACATGCACTTACAACTTGCTACTCTATAGATTTCAGATGCCAAAGTGTCTTTGGGACTCCTCCAGGGGCCTTTCACTAACCCCTCTTTATGTTTGGGTCCCACTAACTCTGTCTAGATTTCTCACACACACTAAACCCTGTTACATAACCCTGGAATATTTAATCCACAATTTAACTCCCTCAATTACCTCTGCCAAATACATGGGTTCTTTACCTGCCCATAGGCAAGAAACTGTTCTTACATCCTCATACAATCTTTTGAGTTAAATACATATGGCATAAAGTCTAGGTCTGCTTCCTTAAAGGCTGCGTTTCTTGGCATTCCACAATGTCAGGTTTTTCACAACTTGTGTGTTCTATGAGTTTATAAAATCTACTCAGAAACTCACTTAACTTCTTTAATTCCCAGCTGAGTTAGCCCTTTCCTCACTCATGGAATACCGGCAACCCAACTGGGTGGTGTGCCCAAGATTGTTAAAAATAACAGGAAAGAGGAAACCTTGGTTATTATCAAAATATTGCCTCCTGCTATACCTGTAACAAAGACTTGTGCCTCTGAATGACTGGGATAAAATGGATAACATTTTATCAGAATATCTGTATTAGCTTGTATTTAAAGTGACTTCTTGTAAGAAAACCGAAGCTCTGATATATTAAGTGACGTGTCTGAGATTGCAATGCTAATTAATAGCAACTCTGGGAACAGAAATGTGCAGTGTTTTTCTGTTGCTGGAAGCTCTAAACTTGGATTGGAGAAACAGAAAGTGGCTTCTAGCTGTACAAAATTAATAAACAGAAACCTCAATTAAATAGTCAGAAGACCAAAAGGGGACCTCTCATGCCCTACGATGATTGCAGAGTCCAGCAGGTAGAAAGAAGAAAGATTCCTGTTCTTTCATGGCGAGGACTCAGCCAATGAAAAGCCATGGACTCTTGTTTATTATGGGCCTCCCAAGTTCTTTCCCCCCCCCCTCTATAAAAGCAGTTTCCTTCCCTTGCTGGGCAAGCACTTGCACAAGGCTCACCATGGGTGCAGGCCCAGAATTGCAATTCTCTGCTGACCCTGAATAAACCCATATTCGCTGGAGAAAGACCTGGCAGTCTACTTGCTTTAGGTCAACACAGCTAGCTCCATATCAGTGATTCACAAACACGGCTGTGCACTAGAATCAACAACAGATCTTTTGCAAAATACATGCGACTCTGACACAGCATGCATGCAGTTTCACCAGGCGTGGGTTAGTTTCCATGCCTCTCTACTTAAAATCAACTTCCACAGATAATTTCTATGCTTTGTAAAATAAACAAAGCTGAAGAGCATGTGTAATACACAGCCAATCGGCTTCAAATATTACCTTCCCTTGACGGCTTTCCAGTAGCTTTTTCCCAGTCTCTTCTAGCTCCTAAAGCTACATGTAAAAGAACGAAATTAGAACATTCTCTAATACCATATACAAAAATAAACTTAAAATGGATTAAAGGCGTAAATGCAAAACCAGATACTATAAAACTCCTAAAGGAAAACATACGCAGAACACTCTTTGACATAAGTCGCAGCAATATTTTTTTGGATTCATCTCTTAGCATAACGGAAATAAAAACAAAAATGAACAAATGGAACTTAAAAGCTTTTGCACAGCAAAGGAAATCATCAACAAAACGAAAAGACAACCTACAGACTGGGAGAAAATATTTGTAAACGATGCTACTGACAAGGGATTGATTTCTAAAATATACAAACAGCTGAATATCAAAAAAAAAAAAAAACAAACAACCCAATCAAAAAATGGGCAGAAGACCTAAATAGACATTTCTCCAAAGAAGACATACAGATGGCCAACAGGCACATCAAAAGATGCTCAATATTGCTAATTACTGGAGAAATGCAAATCAAAACTACAATGAGATAACACCTCACACCAGTCAGAATGGCCATCATTAAAAAGTCTACAAATAATAAATGCTGGAGAGGGTGTGGAGAAAGGGAACCCTCCTACACTGTTGGTGGGAGTGTAAAGTGGTGCAGCCACTATGGAGAACAGTATGGAGGTTCCTTAGATAACTAAAAATAGAGTTGCCATTTGATCCTGCCATCCCACTCCTGGGCATATATCCAGAGAAAACTCTAACTCGAAAAGATATATGTACTTCAGTGTTCATAGCAGCACTATTTACCAAGTGCCAAGACATGGAACCAACCTAAATGTCCATTGACAGATGAATGGTTAAAGAAGATGTGGAACATATATACAATGGACTATTACTCAGCCATAAAAAAGAATGAAATGTCATTTGCAGCAACATGGATGGACCTAGAGATTATTACACTAAGTGAAGCAAGCCAGACAAAGACAAATATCACATGATACCATTTATATGTGGAATCTTAAAAAATGATACAAATGAACTTATTTCCAAAACAGGAAGAGACTGAAGGACATAGAAAACAAACTTATGGCTACCAAAGGGTATGTGGGGGAGATAAATTAGGAGTTTGGGATGAACATATACACACTGCCATATATAAAATAGGTAAACAACGAGGAACTACTGTATAACACAGGGAACTATATTCAATATCTTGTAATAGCCTATAATGGAAAAGAATCTGAAAAAGAATACGTGTATATATATATATATATATATATATATGAATCACTTTGTTGTACACTCGAAATTAACACATTGTAAATTAACTATACTTCAATTAAAAAAAGAAAAAAAAAGACCAAAAAAGGGAGGACTAAGGTAGCCATTAGCTCTGATGTAGGCACAGCTTGAGGCAGTGGTTTTAACACTTTGTTGTGTGTTTCAGGATCATCTAAGATGCTTGTTAAAAACGCACTTACCAGGTGCCACTCCCAAGTTGCCTAAACTGCTTTATGGACACTTGATAATGGGTAATTAAATAAATGGGTATATGCTGGAGTTTGATTCAAAGCTGGCTTTTAGTATGACCTGGAAGTGAGGCTTTGGGGCTTCTTCAGCCGTTATCCACATCAGAACTGCGCCTGCTCTTGTTGTGTATCTACCAAAAACAAGTTAATAGCTGTGCGTGAACAAATCGGTTTAGGTTGTAGGGTTTATTTATTCTATCATCTGTCTCTAATAGTTGAACCTTGCTTCCTTTGGAGGCTGCAAACAGTCTGTTTCCTGGTCTTGGCTTTGGAACATTGTCTGGCAGTGAGTAGGAAGTGAGAATTCTGTTGGGGGATTTGGCAGGATGGCATGTAAAAGCATTTCCCGAACTATTTCTGAGCCTGCTCAGAGAAATACCAACACTTCCAAATCTATAAAATGAGCTGTGATGTTTACTAAGTGGTGAGTTTGAAAGCACTGAATTTGCTGATTGATAAATGCCTGTTTGGAGAACAGAAAATACCTGCCAAGCACAATCTGCCACTCAGTAATTTTCAGGAAACACAGATGGCGGCGTATTTGGACCTTAACAGCTCTGGTGACCTAGAGAATTTGTTTGTAGTTTAATTACTTTGCAGGTAAAACAGAGGACAGATGTATCACACCAGGGCCAGCAGCAGGATGAGCCTAGGTACTGGCCCAAACCATTCCTCCTTGGCTCCTTGCATGAATCCCTGGGAATACGGAGATAAAGAGTCCAAAAATCTGTGTGATGAGCTCTGCAGCCTGTGCTGCCAGACAAGGCAGGTGAGAACCATTAGGAGAAATGCCCCTGTTGGGATAACTATTAGGGCAGCCTCCTTACCAATAGATTGACATCCAGTGGGAGGAAAACCTGAGAGAATGGGCTGGGGGCAGGGTGGGGGGGAAGAGTAAGAGAAATAAGACAGAAAAAGAACTGGAAGATGAAACTGCAAAATTAAAGGTGATCCTGGCAAGACAGTAAGGAAATCCTATTTTGGCCAATCTTATTTTGGGCTACTGATTTGCTTTGCTGTCTGCTCCAGATCCAGAGAAGCCTAAAGATAGCAGAGAAGTCAGAAAACATAAAAGATGTGATACCTGAAGAGCATGGAAAGGAAACAAAACAGAAAGTACTTTCTTATGGAAAAAAATGTCATCCTTTTTGTGACGGGTTTTATTCACAGAAGTGACAGCGATATAATTGTCTTGTTATATAAATTAATGTATATTACCCTCACTGCACTCTGAAAACTCTGAATGGAGGCAGGATGTGGTATTTATTGTGGTATTCCCAGCACAAAGCATAATGTTTACAAATGGTAGGCGTTTTTTAAGTGAATGAACATAGTGAAAATGTCTCTATTCAAGTGGAGGGGGAGTGGGCGGCTGGAGATGAGATATGAATTCTACGGGCACATGTAATAACACTCATATTTCAGAAATTGTGTCCCTTTGTTCCCTTATTGTTTCTTTCCTCTGTCCCTCTGCCATTTATTCCCTTCCCTTCCCTTCCATTTCTTTCTCTCCCCCCCATTCATTTCCTTCCTTCCTTCCTTCCTCCCTCCCTCCCTTCCTTCCTTCCTTCCTTCCTCCCTCCTTCCTTCCTCCCTCCCTCCTTCTCTCCTGAAATTGAGGGAACTGAGGCTAAAAAGGGCTAGCTGACATTTCCAACTTCCTCTATGAAGGTGATGATAGAGCTGGGACAAAGATAATTCCTTTGGTCACCCAAGCCAGGTCTCTTGTCTCCACATCACACACACTCTCCCTAGTTTAGATTTATGTACAGTCGAAGAGAGCCAAGCTGTCACCATAACACTGAATGAAGCTCCTAATTACTCTCTCTACATGGCTCTGAAATTATGACATCAAAGGAAATTAGTGGCACTTCACACTCTGCTGTATTTCAGGCATAGGAAATACTTGGTTGTGATGGCCATTAAGAGGACAGACATGAGTGATAGGAAACAAATTTTGTTAATAAGTATGTGTCAAAAAGCACAATACGTGTAGATGATCAACACAGTAAGTGTTTTCTAAAATTGACTGCTCTGAATTTCAATTACTATCATGGGCTTTGTCACACTTCAGCTGTATGCTCACAACACCCAAATTAAAATGAAAATATGAAAAATCTGTCAGTTCATATTTGTTTGAGTATACAATTCGATAAATGTGCATGTTGTTTTTCTAGCTAAATCCATCTGTTATTTTGGTATCGTGTAGACATATCCATAATTATAATTTTATTTTTGTATTGCCAAGTGAATATTTCAGGAGGCAGAAGACTTGAATACTCTAAGCCTCTCAGTAACCTGGAAAAAAGTTACTTAGCCATAGTCCTACCCACTAATATTAAAACTAGTAATATACACTCTTACACTATTTCACGGAGGATTATGAGCCAAATTAAACGACATTCAATGCATAGAGGAAGTTTTCCGAAGGCCAGTAAAAAGCATTATTCATTTTATTTTTTAAGTGCAGTGAAATGGTAATATTTGCCGAGGGAGTAGGAAGCACTATGAGGAATCAATCAACTTTATTTTCCCTCATGCATATTCTTACTTTTCCCCAGAACTAATGAGCCCTGACTCTGCTCAGCAATAGTGAATAATCGCATCTGAGGTTCTACTGAGATTTTGCTCTAGTGTTGGTTTTTTTTCTCTTGCATTTGTACCTTCCATTTACATTTACTTTCTCATCTATGCTTTGCTTATTAGAAATTGTGCTTTAGGGAGACTGTTTTAATTTTTTATTCTTTTACCCTTAGCAATGATTATTACTTGAGGCAATTTAATTTAAACGATTGGAAGGGAAGAAGCCGTAGGCAGGGAGGGTAATTTGGAGGCTGCTAGCTTGTGAATCAGGTATCCTTGATGAGTGATAATCAAGAAAGCCGTGAATTATAAATAAGAAACATAATATACTGGTGTGTGTGTGTGTGTGTGTGTGTGTGTGTGTGCGCGCGTGTGTGTGTGTGTGTGACCCAGATTTATCTTAGTTTTTATTGGATTTTTAAAAATATGATAAATGAGGTTAACATTTTTCTAAGTACTGGAACTTTAGAGCAAGTATTTTACAAAGAAAATATCTGGCCAATACCCTTCAGCTTTCTCTCTCATCTTATACGAAGTGTAAAAACTGCAAAAACACAAAAAAAGAGAAAGCAAAATGAGTAATATAGAAAAAGTAGGTAGTTGAAGAAAATTTGTTGACATAATCTGCCTTAGAAATTGTTCTTATTGTTCCACCTAGGGGAAGGGTAAGAGGGAGGGATAGATTGGGAGTTTGGGATTGATATGTACACACTGCTATATTTAAAATAGATAACTGGACTTCCCTGGTGGCTCAGTAGTTAGGAATCTGCCTGCCAGTGCAGGGGACATGGGTTCAAGCTCTGGTCTGGGAAGATCCCTCATGCCGTGGAGCAACTAAGCCTGTGAGTCACAACTACTGAGCCTATGCTCTAGAGCCCGCGAGCCACAACTACCGAGCCCGTGTACCACAACTACTGAAGCCCATGCGCCTAGAGCCCGTGCTCCGCAACAAGAAGAGCCACTGCAACGAGAAGCCCGCACACTGCAATGAAGAGTAGCCCCCACCCACCACAACTAGAGAAAAAGCCTGCGCGCAGCAACAACGACCCAACACAGTCAAAATCAATCAATCAGTCAATAAATGTTAAAAATGTATAAAATAGATAACCAACAAGGACCTACCGTAAAAAATAGTACAAATATAAAAAAATTAAAAATATAAAAGAATAAAACTCATCCTGTCACTTTAAAACCAAAAAAAAAAGTAATTGTTCTTATTACTTGAAATAAAGAAAACATGGCAAAGTTGAATCTTGAGCACTGGAAGAGATAAAATTTCACAAATCACTGTGTACCATGGGAAAGTTGAATGAGATGTTAGTGAGGGGGTGATGGAACCAGCCTGTAGGGTTTTGCTGGGTTTTGGGGGGTTGAACATAAAGTTATCCTGGAGGGAGCTAATATGCCATAAATCCCTACATCTGACTGGGTTTGGAAAACTACCCCCTGAGCATGTATGGAGGTTTCCGTTGACTAAACAAATTTAGGGCTTGTTAATATGTTTTAGTCAAGGCTTTTCTAATGGGCATCTGGGATTACTTCAAAGACAGAATTATGATCCCATGCAGAAACTAGTGGAAATCAATCTCTCTTTGAATGGTATACTTATCAGATTTAAATCAACTTTAGGTTAAACATTCTTCTTCCCTCAAAGTCTAAGAATTTCTGAAAATGTTTTGTATGTGTAGCTATGTTATTTAATGCTTTATTACCTGTGACTTTCTTGGTTTCCTATGATGTTAAACAATAAAATTCATGTTAACTCACAAAACTAAATAACTTCCTGGTTTTTGTTTTGCTTTTTTGTGTGTTTGTTTTTGGCTCTTATATAATCCTACAGCTTCAAATACTAAAGACTTTGAAGCAACTTGTTAAACCCATAGGCTATGGATTTAGATTGCCTTGGTGCAAACCCCATTCCTACTATTGACTAGAAAAGCACCCTTAGGCCACCCTCTTTTAGTTTTCTGATTGGGTAAATTGGGAGACGGAAGTGGTATTTGGAATCTTTATTGATACAGTTGTGAGAATTTTATCACACAGATCTTCCTTGACTCCTGATGGGGTTATGCCCCTATAAATCCATCGTAAGTTGAAAATATCATAAGCTGAAAATGCATTGCATACACCTCATCTACCAAACATCATAGTTTAGCCTAGCCTACCTTAAACATGCTCAGAACACTTACATTAGCCTACAGTTAGGCAAAATCATCTAACAGAAAGCCTATTTTATAAGAAAGTGTTCATAACTCATGTAATTTATTGAATAATGTACTGGAAGTATAAAACAGAATAGATGTATGGGTACAGAATGATTATAAGTGCATTGGTTATTTACCTTCATGATGGTGTGGCTGACTGGGAGCTGTGGCTCGCTGTCACGGGCCAGCATCACAAGAAAGTATTGTAGGGTATATCTCTAGTCTGGGAAAAGATCAATATTCAAAATTCAAAGTACAGTTTCTACTGAATGCTTATGGCTTTTGCACCAACATAGAGTCGAAAAATCGTAAGTTGAACCATTGTTAAGTTGGGACCATCTGTATACCATGTGTCACCCTCATAGTAAGCATTAAAGAAACGTCAACAATTATAATAATTATTCAGTATATAAAACACATTTCTCTTCTCCCAGTGACTTGATCCTTATAAAATACGAATGAAGATTTAGGACTGATGTCAGTGAGATGGCAGAATAGAAACCCTCAGACCTTGCTCCCCACAGAGACACTGACTTACCAACAATATATGGCCCAGAAAGCCTTTATGAGAACTCCAGAAACCACTGAAGATGACTCAGTACCCCATGAAAGGGGAAAGCCAAGAACAGTCACATTGAAATGGGTAAGAAAAATTGTTACATTTCACCCATGATAGTCCTTCCCCAAAGCCAGCACAGCTTGGGGTGACTGGAAGAAAACACTCAACTCAGTGGTTGTCCTTTGAAGGGTAAGAGAAAAGTGGAACGTATACCCAGTATTCCAGCCATTCAGGGGGCTGCCTGAGGGACTGGCTTCTGTCTCCCCTCAGTTGGAGTGCTGATGGGGAACCAGCTTACTTTTGAACCCTGGGGGCTGCTGAGAACAAAGTAAAGCTTGGTGGCTTGTTGTAGTAACAAAGCACCTAGAGAACCATAATAGACACTGGAGGGAGCAAGACATTACAAGATCCTGAAAAGCAAACTGGAAAATCTGCACAGTTGGGAAATTATATGCACAAGCACAGAGAAGACACATCGTCAGAAAATGTTTGAGAGGCCCCTAGAATCTCTAGCCAGGTTGACTGGTGAAGGTCTTCTGTACAAAGCCAGTTTATAAAGACTGGAAGAGGTGGATTTTTTTTTTTTTTTCAAATACCCAAATCCCAGCAAAACCCAACAAGGCATATGTTGGTTTTAGGGCTTGTTAATATGTTAGGGAAATATGTTAGGGAAACATGGCTCAATTAATTAAAAAAAAAAAATCTCCAGAAACTAACCCCAAAGAAACAGACATCTATGAATTAATTGACAAAGAATTCAAAATAACTGTCTTTTGGAAGCTTAATGAGCTTCTGTTAAAAAAGAAAAAAAAAACAGAAAATGACGTGTTGGTGAGGATGCAGAGAAATCAGAACCCTTGTACACTGTTGGTGGGAATGTAAAACGGGGCAGCTGATGTGAAAAACAGTATGGAGGCTCCTCAATAAATTAGAAACAGAATTATCATATAACCTAGGAATCCCACTTCTAGGTATATATCCAAAAGAACTGAAAACAGGATTTCAAAGAGATAATCTGCACACCTATATTCATTGCAGCATTATTCTCAAGAGCCAAGAGGTTGATATCTATCACAGATAAATGGATAGAGAAAATGTGGCATATACATGCAATGAAATATTATTCTCCCTTAAAAAAGGTGAAAATCCCATCATATGCCACAATATGGATGAGCCTTGTGGATATTATGCTAAGTTACATAAGCCAAGAGGACAATTACTGCTTGATTCTACTTACATATGATATCCAAATTAGTTAAATTCTTAGAAACAGAAAATAGAACAGTAGTTGCCAGCAGCTAAAGGCATGGGGAAAAGGGGAGTTGTCTTTCATTAAAATCAAGACAACACACCCAAAATGGAGTTGTTCATGCTAAGTCCCACGTCACCAAACTGAGACTTAACTGAATTATAGTTTTGGCTCTCCCACAAAAGGAATCTTAAACCAGTCAATCAGGAATCACCTAATCAGCATTAGTTAGATAATCTGCCTGAGAGACCCCAGACACTGCCTAAAGGAAAGAGACCTTGCAATAATCAACCCACTTTTTTTTTTTTTTTTTTTTGGCCTAGTATAACTTCCTTGTTCCCACTCGCTTCTGCCTATAAAGGTCTTTCATTTTGTACAGTTCCTGAGAGCTCCTGTCTATCTGCTGGATTGGGTGCTGCCTGATGCATGAATCATTGAATACAGCCAATAGGATCTTTAAAATTTACTCAGTTGAATTTCATTTCTTAACACTTTCAATGGGTATAAAGTTTCAGTTTTATAAGATGAAAATTTTCTAAAGATCTGTTGCATAGCAATGTGCTTATGGTTAACACTACTGTACTGTACACTTAAAAATGGTTAAGATTTTACATTTTGTTATGTGTTTGTTTGCTTTTTTTTAACACAATAAAAGCAGAAGATTTCATGCTAGGGTAAACTCTAAAAATTTATACTTTATCTATTCCCTTCTATTCCTATGCCAGCATTTTGTCACAATTTCTCTGTCTCTTCTCCTTGAACTTACCACTACTTCCATTTCCTTTGTCTTTTGAATTTTTCATTCAGTGCCAAATGTTTGAGAATAACAGAGTTCAAATTTCTTTAAGAGATGCTTATAAGAAAAGTACACAACTCTGAAGATTCAATCAACAGATGTGGTCTAAACCACAATTGTTTCTCCATGCTACACCAACCTGTAGCTATAATTAACTCTCTGAGTAATCTATTTTGGGGGAGGAAAAATAATTTTCTCTCTTCCTTTCTAGTTGCTTGGCTGTAATAAAAGACAGATTAATAGGAGAAAAACAAACAGAAGTTTAGAAACACATATACCTGCTGTATACATGGGAAAGACCCAAGAAAACTGAGTAACTCCCTGAAATGGCCCAAGCCACCACCTTAAATACCACTTTCAGCTAAGACAAAACATATTGGGGGTGGGGTGAGACAGTTATGGGAGGTTATCAGGCAAAGCACAGTAAACAGGGTATGTTTGTTCTGCAGATTTAAGTCATTGCCTTCTCTATCAATAAGAGTTTCTAGAGTTTTAGTCATTCTCCTCTTACTGGTACAGAAAGGGAGAAACTCTTACAAATGGAGATTTCCTTTATAAATTTAAATTTACCTTACAAAAGGGTAACTTCTACTTGGTTTTCAGAGCCTCTCTTGTGTCTATTTCTTAATATTAAGCAGCTCAAAATAATCCTTATGCCAAAGAGACATATTTTGGGGTGGCACATTCTGGTCCCCTTCAGTTTACACCAATTCTAAAACTAGGGAAGGTATAGTAAAATGTACCTCCAGCGTTAGTAACGGCAAACGCATATCACACAAAACAAAACCCAGATGAAAACAGAACAAAACATGAACTGGGTGTCCTCATCCTAACATTAGTTTCCTATCTGGATGGTTTACCTTTTTGCCAATTGCCTCCCCTGTCTCTTTGAAGCCCATCTTGTAGATTTCCCTTATCTCCTGTGAAAACTTGCTAAAAAAGTAAAGAACGTAAGTCTGACCTTCCTTTGTAAAGTGGAATTTCCCATTTCCATTTCCCATTCCATTTCCAAGTTATTGTTTTGCTGGGATTATCAGTGTATTTAGCACATCACTTTACAATTCATTAAAGAAAGAAGAGGCAGGGGGTCAGTATTTGAGGCCACTTTTCAATTTATTTTATTTTTTTTATGTTTTATTTTTGAGTTTGTATTCCATGCCAAACACTGTATTAGGAGCAGAAGATTAAAACAAGACAAAACAAAAAATACAGTCCATAGTTTTATGTTAAAGATCCTAGTCAGGGACTATCCTAGAAACTCAGCGTGAACAAATTGAGGCACAAAGGGACTCGATCTGCTGCAGTAACCAAGGGAAGGTGGGCAGTGGTGCGGCCAGGCCTCTGAGACAGTAGGAACAGTGGTGCTCTCTCTGCCAGGCTCTGTTTCTCTGCGGTGGGCTCCTTTATTTTCTGTAAGCCAGCGTCTTCCACAAGTTCTTCAGCCTGGCTCTCACAGCTCTTGTCCTCACAGCTTCACCATCAGAGAGGGGCTGAGCAGAGCCCAAATCCCAGAGAAGTGCTCTGACTCTCTGGCACAAAGTCTGTATCCATCACTGTGTCTAGGAAGATGCACGCCTGTAATTGGCAGCCTCTGTCAGGATCCTCTGTTGCAGTGAGAGCACAAATGACTGAGCTGTGTGTCTGTTTTGAATGTTAATAAGTATTTTGTTAGATCAAAAATAGATTTGGAAGAGAATCCCCTCCCCCAGGCCTAGGTTAGTTGAGCAAGACAAAAAGGTATGGATGGATTCATATATTATCCCCTGAGGCATTTCTCAAAATTATTTTTCACCCATCTGTTATTCTCTTTCAAAAAGAAAGTTTAAGGCAGCCTTGTTTGGAGTATATAACTACTTTTCCATCCGGACATAAGCATAATCATCTGTAAGTTCTTGGTTTAAAATTACTGCTGGTATCCTGCATTTTGCTTGTGATGTTTTATGTCTAGGCATCTATTTGGGTCAATTCTGTTAACTTATTTCTCCACACGAAGAAGAAAACCATGTCCTGCCCTAGCACGTGGGAAGATTTTATCTCATTTTATAGAATGTTTTATATGGCATTCATTTAAATTTTCCTTCATATGATGGATTGCAGATCTCTCTCTTGTATAATGTCAGTTTGGTGCTAAAGTAAAATGTGAAGATTTACTGGTATCTTTCCAAAAGAAATATTATCCATGAACTCTAAAGCAATAAAAAAAAAGAAATTCACTGGAGGATGTAGCAGAATGAGGGAGAAATCTGGATGGTGGGAAGAAAAGAATCCCAGAAATAGCATTCTGGTTTGTTTGACCAAAGGGGGATAATCTGAAATGCTGAGTAGCACAGTGTGCTGAGGTATTTGCATGACGATAGGGCACACAAAAAGGTGAAGCTCCGTATGATGGGTGTTTGAACCAGGTCATAATGGGCCAACTTGGATGCCACAGATTGATTTCTGCATCATAGAAACATCCTCAAGGAGCTTGTGCTGAGGAAACATGCCATATAGGCTGAATCTGCAAATGCTTCACAGCTTTCACTTCTCCCCTCTCTAAGTATAATCTCTTGCAGCCAATGAATCCTTGTTTTCTCCCTGGTAATCCCAAGTGGTTTTACCAGTGATGTTCTGTTACTTTACTCTTGATTTGCTACAGACAGTTGTGAAAAGATGAATCACTCGTGAGGGCAGTGAGGAGATAAAACTCAAGACTTCAGTGCCTGGTTTACTGATGACTGTACACCAAGTACAGCAGCCCCCAATGGCAGCAAATGTCCACGAGTCCTTACGGGGAAGCAGAGAAAGCCCACTTCCTTCTCAGTCTAGTAGATGTGAAGCTATTATCAGATATCAACTACCAGGCTGCTGGTACCTCGTTAGGGTGGGAATTCTTGCTCATAAGAAGCAGTTGATGAATAATAAGTCATAAGAACAGCCCTGCAAATACCTACCAATAAGTATGACCAGCAGATAAGGCTTCCTGTTGCTTTTCTTATAAAGAAATGTAATACTCTATTCCTGGGGAATAAAACTGGATCTGGGCCAATCAATTCTGGCAACTTATGCTTTCACTTGTGTCATCAAGCCGTTTTTTTTCTGAAAAGGGTGTAGAAATTTAGTGCACTATCCCAAGCAAATTTATTAATTCTCTGTTGACTTTTTCCTTCTTGTGGACTTTCTGTTCCTTCATTCCAAGAGGACTCTGATGGTTTTCCTAAACCTTCACCCATAGCCTCTCATTCCTGAGCATCACCGGCTCATGCACTCATTTCATACATATTAAAGGCCAGGCACCGAGCAGCCCTGACTTTCGAGATGCTCAGCATAGAGAAGAGGACATGGGGAAGAACATCAGTCATTGCTGTGCTGTATGATGAGATGAAAATGGAGCGTCTCCTGAGTCAGCCTGAGAACTGTGAAGATACTTATGGGGACCCGTTAGCATCAAATGAGCTGATTCTTGAGGGACAAGCAAGGATTAACCTGAAAAGTTGGCATACAGGCAGAAGAGGAGGAAAAGAAATTCCAGCAGGTAGAACAGCATGACCAAAGACCTGGAGGTTTGAGGGATCTTACGACACTGAAAGAATTGAAGATAGACTAGCAAGTCTGAATCTGGGACCTTATAGGTCACCTGGCTCAGTACAGTGTTCAAATGTTTTCAGGGAGTAGAAGATAATCCCACTGCAAACAAGGCACAGGAAAACATCTATATTCTCCCATGAATGTGGGCATGAAATGGAAAAAAACCTGAACCAAGCATGTGATTGCTTTTAAATAGGCACAAATCCAGAGAGAGATGGAAGAAGTTGAAGACTGAGGTAGAGGGGCAGTTTCTAAGCCCCTCTTGCGCTGAATCTTTTCAAGATAACTTTCTTCTTCCTCTTCCTCTTCTTCCTCCTCCTCCTCCTCTTCTTCTTATCATTATTATTATAATTATTTTTGAATTGCTGCATGTTTATACTGCTCTCAATGTCAACCCCAATATTCAACTAAAAATCCAACTAGAGACTGACTCCAATATGTAAATATATTATGTCCCCAAATCCCATTTCTAAATCAGCTGTTTTACTCACAATGTATTTGCCCATAGAATTAGTGTTTCAAAAGGCAGCTTTTGAAAACAGTGGTAGTTGGTGTATTTCAAGGAATTGGTCCACTTCATCCAAGTTATCAAACTTATGGGCACAGTGTTTTTTGTAGTGGTCTTTTATTATCCTTTTAATACAGGCATACCTCATTTTATTGTGCTTCACTTTACTGCACTTTGCAGATATTGCATTTTTTATAAACTGAAGGTTTGTGGCACCCCTGCATTGTTAGATGATGGTTAGCAATTCTCAACAATAAAGTATTTTTACCTTAAGTCATGTACTTTTTTGGGGGGGCTGCATTGGGTCTTTGTTGCTGCGCGTGGGCTTTCTCTAGTTGCGGCGAGCGGGGGCTACTCTTTGTTGCGGTGCGCGGGCTTCTCATTGTGGTGGCTTCTCTTGTTGTGGAGCACGGGCTCTAGACACGCGGGCTCAGTAGTTGTGGCTCGTGGGCTCTAGAGCGCAGGCTCAATAGTTGTGGCACACGGGCTTAGTTGCTCCGTGGCATGTGGGATCTTCCTGGACCAGGACTCGAACCTGTGTCCCCTACATTGGCAGGTGTATTCTTGACCACTGCACGACCAGGGAAGTCCCCAAGTTATATACTTTTTAAAAGACATAATGCTATTGCACATTTAATGGACTACAGTACAGTGTAAACATAACTTTTATATGCAGTAGGAATTTTAGAAAAAAATTTTGTGCAACTCATTTTGTGATATCTGCTTTATTGCAATGGTCTGGAACCAAACCTGCAATATCTCCAAGGTATGCCTGTATTCTTGGATCAGTAGTAATGACCTCTCTTCTTTTCTTATATTGCTAATTTGTGTCTTCTTTTTTATTAACTTCTTCTCCAGGTAAACAGATCTTGGCTCTCTTTCTCTACATGTGCTTGTCTCTTCAGATTTAGGGGTAGCAAGTTGCCCTGTGACCTTAGTTCTTTGGTGGATCCAAGAAAAGTCATTAATTTCCAGTCTGTCCAGCTTCTTCTGATTGTAAGGATCGGTATGACGACTTGCTCTTTATGTGTTTGTGCTAAAACTAGAAGTGCAAATGTTTCTATGTATAGATTAGGCTATTTGAATCCACAAAGTCAGATATAAAATGTATAATTTATTCACAAAATTAAAATTCAAAGTTAAAGTATTTTTAGGAAGAACGTTTTATGTCCAAAGAAAACATACATGGCAGAGCTGAGATAAAACTAAGCTTGCACTAAATTTATGCTAGTATAATTGCATCTGTGTGAATTTGGTTCCCAGCAAAACACTTATATACCCCAGACTGTGTATGAAACATGATGCTGGGCTCCACCAATATAGGAAGCACAAGGATAAAACCACCAAACTCAGGGAGCTGACATTCAGTCGGAGATAGACCAGTGAATAAAGAATCTGACATATGTTATAAAAAAAATATGAGCGTGGTGTTATGGGAAGAATGAGGTGATCCTCAATATGAAAGTACAATTTCAGAAATAATTTTCCATATATTCATGTAGATTTCTGTCCTCGGCACTCTGAAATGCACTGAGTAATGGGGTTTGTCCCCTGGAGACCATGAGACTTTGGAGGATGCCAGGGACATATGTTAAAAGGAGTTCGCACACAAATTGCATTAGCATCAGTGTTAATCCCCATTTCCCTAATCGGCTTATGGAAAGCCATCTCCAATACTGACATTTCTCTATTTTATCTTCTTTTCTGAAAACCTTATGATCTGGTTTTGACAGGAATAGACATATTTCATTCTCAAGAAAAATATATATGTTTGAGATTTCATAGTATTAAATGGTTTTTAAAAAAGGAGTATTATTGCATTCTTGGAGAACAAAATGCCATACATAGTCTCAGAAAGCAGAGAGAAACTCTACAAAGAATAATAGAATCACCTGACTGGCATCAGGACAGGCATTGCTTAGCAACCGTCTGTGATTTGCATTGATCAAGTCAGCAGGTTCCATGGTCCCAAGGAAGGAGATCTCTACTATTCTTTAAAATATTTATTAATTTGAGGTCCAAAGTTTATACTCAATTATTTCCTTTTGCTTTTATATCATCCTCCAGATCTGGGCATGGAGTGATATGTGAGTCTCCTTTGCATTTTGACAACACATACAGACTACCTGTTTACAAAAAATGCTACAACTCTGAGATATCTCTCAGGCCACTTAATAAAACTGTCATTTTCCCTATGCCTCTATTATTACTTTTAAAATTTTCCTTTTCTCACACCCTCACCTCACAGACAATATGTGCCTCATTTACAAACCACACCAAGGATACTGATTTTTCTTGATAAGTTAACAGTACTGCCTCTTGGTTTTTATACTCTCTACAAGGCTAAGGAAGACTAGAGCTTAAAAGACAATACTGAAGTGCTTCCATAATTTAAACTGGAGTCACAACATCTTAGTTTTCATCTTTTGAGGGCCACCATTTGTTCTCTTTTGCTAGATCAAAGAAATGGAACAGAGATATGAGCCCAAGTGGATGATTTACTAGAGTCCTCTTCAGAGAATAGCCGTGGGCTTTCGGACTCAGCGTTCATGCCAAAGCCTAGTGAGCAGTGTCCCTTTCCTGCCCTCCCTTCTTACGGCCCTCTCATGAAGGCTGTGGAAAATTTGAGAGGACCAAACTTCTTATAATTCTCAGCACATGGTATTCTCCTCCTGTATGTTTACAATCTTAAATGGTCTTTAAAATGTCTCTGTACCTCTGGCTTTCCCCTCTCTAAATACTCCAACATGAAACCTGAATGGCTCCCAAGGGGAGCCCTTGGCTTTGCCTTGCAAGCCCTGGCTGGCCAGCCAGTGTAGTTACAGCAGGGCCTGATGCTGGCCTCTGTGATATGCCATGTTCAAGGCTGTCACCTGTGAGCTCAGTCTCTCCATCCATAAGCACACTGGACACAGTTAAAGATGAGAAAATAAATCTTTACCTGTCAAGTTGCAAAGAGACATATTTCTCTCCTCCATTATTAAAGGGACTTGCTCAGTAATCCTGAAAATAAAACCCTGTAGTTCTAGTGCTTTACGCCTTGTCACATCACCACATATAAAATGAGCTAACCGTATGATCTGTTCTTCCACTGAGAAGAGAGGGCAGTTTCCCAGTCTGAGCAGCAGAAGCCCTTCACTTTCCCTGGTGGAGTTAGGAATGGGCCAAACTCTGCAGTGAGCTCACTCCTGTTCTGTGGAGATCAGAATCGCCAATATCTGCATCTACATAGTCTCCCCTGATCTACCAGGACATACTTGAAGTTGATTTGAAGGATGCTTAGGAACCAACATTAGCTTACAGCCTTAGAATACACTGTCTCTACCTGAGTAATTTTCTTATTAAAAAGTTTTTTGGAAGAGAGAGCACATGAAAAAAGCAGAAGCTCAATCTACCAAATATTCACTGGGTTGTTCTAATATTTTCCTGTGAGAATAAACTGATGAATTCATGGATCACTGATATATGAACTGCTCAAAAATCCCTTTAGTCTTTTGAAGGCCACAAAAATGAGAGGAGGACCACAATGATCCACTTATTTCTTTCATTTAGCATTCACTGATCATCTGAAACACGATACCCAATGCCCTAGACATGAGAAATACAAATACTACAAACAATTTCTTCTGTAGTATATGCTTAAGAAATACACAGTCAACCAGAAACTGGCATATATTTCTCAAATCAAGTTGTAGATGTCAGTTTCCTATGCAAATTAATTCCCCGGGATGATTTAATTTCAAGTGCTTTTACTCATAAAATTACATATTTGGCTCTTCCCCACCCCATTCCACATTCTTAAGCTTATGTTATTTAAATCTGAAGAAAAAAATAAAAATAAGTAAAGACACTACTTTCAGTAAGAAACACACACATCAGGGGAACTTGAGGGCTTGATCTGTTCCCACAAGTGAGCTACAAAATGGAGCATTTGAGCTGTTCCACACATATCAAGCTCAAAGACTATTTATCTGAAACATCCAACAAATGGAGGCTATGGTACTTTCTTGGCTTAATTAGTCAAAGGATTTCCTCCACTTTCCATCTTGTTTTGCATCAACAGACCCAACCGAAAATCAGAGAGAAACCTCTTTGTTGCAAAGCATATCCTCCATGGTCACTGCTTCTATTGTGACTGTTGGAACTCATAAGTGCTAGTGAAGAAGGAGATAGATGGGCCCCAGGCTGAGCAGCTGGAATCTGTCCCCTATGGACAGATACTCCAAGATAAAGATAATGGCGGGAGCAAGGAGGGGCTGAGTCCTGCTTGGACAAAAAATAAAGAGACCATGTATTTCTTATTCTTGAGGTCAAGGAGACCTCCCCGACTACACATCCGCAGAAAGGCTCCTCGGGGGTCAAAAAGGGAGGGGGCACCACCCCATAATAGGTGTGTCAACCTCCCCATAGTCCTCTGTGCTGAAATCCCTCTTGACAAAAGGATGTGCACGCATGTCGGGAAGGGATCTAAGACAGGTCAGGTGTGGAAAAAGAAGTGAGATAATTAGCCAAAGGTAAACAAAGACCAGGAAGAACTGCCCTATATGAGTGATTTGAGTCACCTCTCTGGTGCGCTCCTCCTCGTTAGGGAGGACGCCCACACCCTTTCTCTCTGGGTGTGCATCTCTGCCTTGCTTCTGTCTTAACCAAACAAACTGTTTCTCTGTGTGCTCTCCCACTTGTGCAGTGTCTCTAATTATAAACTTTATATGTGTTTTTACAGTTTTTGCCTCCCTGAGAAATTCATTTTTCAACAGGGGCAAAGCCAGCAAAAGCCAACTTTGCTTCTAGCCTGTAGCCCCTGGTGGACTGGTGGCTAGGATTCCTGGTTTTCACCCAGGCTACCCAGGTTCATTTCCTGGGCAGGAACTAAGATCTCACTTCAAGCCACCACACACTGCTGTCTCTTCAAGGTCACTAGGATTGTTGATCGGGGCCATATTGTTTAAGGCAGGTTTGCAAAGGGAGATGTAAATGGTGGAAGAGCCATTTTCCTGTAGGTGGTTTGAACTCAGACTTAATTGAGGGCTTCAGAAAGGAGGGATGATTCCCCAGAGAACATTAAAAAGAACTGACCAGCCTGACTTTCAGTGAGATTAGAGGCATAAAAGATCATATTTTAAAAAACGGCACCATACTTATGCCTCCAGTCAAGATATATTAAAGGATTAGATTTACGTTTTCACATAAAACAAACTTAAAAAAAAACTGGCCAAAATATATGAACTAGTTCTCAAGTCACCATGCAATGAAGGACAGTGATTACTGAGATTTGAAAACAAACTAGTCAACCTATTGATGAGATGTATGAGGTAAATATGATTAAAAAGTGGCAACAGATATCAAATGTTTGGAGATGGGACAGGTCATGAGCCATAAAAGTAAGGAAGGACTCACACAAGCCAAGAATGTAAAGAAAGATGAAGGGTGATTCTTTAGTTTGGGTTTTTATTTTATTTTGATTTTTGCTTGTTTTGTTTCTGTTCTCTTCTAGACACATGCTCCAAGTTTAGAGGTGAGATGGAGAGGCCCTAAATACAATGCAATTTGTGGCCAAAGTTCAGTAACTGAGGACCAGGAAAAAATGAATTAAAAAAAATCGTATCGACTGGTGGCAGCTGTATTTAAAGGGGATATGAGTTCTGTAAGGGATCTCAAACCAAAAGAATTGAACAATAAGACTGACCTATTTTCCCTACAGAGTTGTTGAGATGTATTTCATTTTATCTTATACTAGATCTTTAAAGCCCAAACTGTAGTGAAGGAGTGGCGACTGTCCACTGAGTTGAGGTAGTAAATGATTCAGCTTGAATCCTCATATGGCTTCAATTTTTACATAATAGAGGTGAAACGAAAATGTCTAAGAAATAGTTCTCAGGGACTTCCCTGGTGGTCCAGTGGGTAAGACTCTGTGCTCCCAGTGCAGGGGGTCCAGGTTCGATCCCTAGTCAGGGAACTAGATCCCACATGCATGCCTCAACTAAAGATCTCGCATGCCGCGACTAAGATCTCACATGCCGCAACTAAGACCCAGTGCAGCCAAAATAAACAAATATATAATAAAAAAAGAAGAAATAGTTCTCATTTGTCTGTATTTGGAAGATTTTCTTATTATTATCAGTGACCTAAGTAAAAAGAAATTTCACAAGCTGTTAACACTATTTAAATATTCAAACAATAAAAAAGAAAACTCCCTCTCCAGAAGACCTGGATAGCGCCTCCCAGCCATGCTGAACTGGCTCTGGGCTTTCCAGACACCGGGTTCCCTCACTTTCTTCTGCTGGGTCAGCTATGGCGGCCAGGAAGACCCTGAACCCCAAGGCTGAGGTGGCCTGAGCCCACACGGCGTTGGCTGTCAACATCAGTGTGGACTGGGGGATGCAATACGTGCTGAGGACCAACTTGGGGCCTAAGGGCACCATGAAGATGCTTGTTTCTGGTGCTGGAGACATCAAGCTCACTAAAGATGGAAATGTGCTGCTTCATGAAATGCAAATTCAACATGCAACAGCCTCCTTAATAGCCAAAGTAGCAACAGCCCAGGATGACATAACTGGTGATGGTATTACTTCCAATGTCCTAATCATTGGAGAGCTCCTGAAGCAGGGGGATCTCTACATTTCTGAAGGTCTTCAACCCAGAATAATTACAGAAGGATTTGAAGCTGCAGAGGAAAAGGCACTTCAGTTTTTGGAACAAGTCAAACTAAGCAAAGAGATGGACAGGGAAACACTTATAGATGTGGCCAGAACATCTCTACGTACTAAAGTTCATGCTGAACTTGCTGATGTCTTAACAGAGGCTGTAGTGGACTCCATTTTAGCCATTAAGAAACAAGATGAACCTATTGACCTCTTCATGGTTGAGATCATGGAGATAAAACAAATCTGAAACTGATGGAAGCGTAATCAGAGGTCTTATTTTGGACCATGGGGCATGGCATCCTGATATGAAAAAGAGAGTAGAAGATGCGTACATCCTCACATGCAATGTGTCATTAGAATATGGAAAAACAGAAGTGAATTCTGGCTTTTTTTTACAAGAGGGCAGAGGAGAGAGAGAAACTAGTGAAAGCTGAAAGAAAATTCATTGAAGACAGATTTAAAAAAATGATAGACATGCAAACGAAAGTCTGTGGTGATTCAGATAAAGGATTTGTTGTTATTAATCAAAAGGAAATTGATCCCTTTTCCTTAGATGCTCTTTCAAAAGAAGGCATAGTAGCTCTGCACAGAGCTAAAACGAGAAATATGGAAAGGCTGACTCTTATTTGTGGTGGAGTAGCCCTAAATTCTCTTGATAACCTAAATCCTCATTGTTTGGGACATGCAGGACTTGTCTATGAATATACATTGGGAGAAGAGAAGTTCACCTTTATTGAGAAATATAACAATCCTCGCTCGGTCACATTATTGATCAAAGGACCAAATAAGCACACACTTACTCAAATCAAAGATGCAATAAGAGATGGTTTGAGAGCTGTTAAAAATGCTATTGATGATGGCTGTGTAGTTCCAGGTGCTGGTGCAGTGGAAGTGGCAATGGCAGAAGCCCTGATTAAATACAAGCCCAGTGTAAAGGGCAGGGCCCAACTTGGAGTTCAAGCATTTGCTGATGCATTGCTCATGATTCCCAAGGTTCTTGCTCAGAACTCTGTTTTTGACCTTCAGGAAACACTAGTTAAAGTTCAAGCAGAACATTCAGAATCAGGTCAACTTGTGGGTGTAGACTTGAATACAGGTGAGCCAATGGTAGCAGCAGAAGTAGGCATAAGGGATAACTATTGTATAAAGAAACAGCTTCTTCATTCCTACACTGTGATTGCCACCAACATTCTCCTGGTTGATGAGATCATGAGAGCTTGAATGTCTTCTCTGAAAAGTTGAATTGAAGCTTCCCTTGTATCATCTGAATCTCAGACTCTACAGAGCGATCCTAAGAATATAGTTATGGAATTTTTGTCCAAGCTTCAAATGATTTTCAAAGGATTTTTTTTTTCCCATATAAAAAAAGGAGAGAACACTGGCACCTATTCAGATTCTGAGGTTCTGAAATTATAATTACAGTATTTTAAAAATTGCACTGTAGTGTACACATACAGGCCATACTTGCCAATAAACAGGATGTTTTGCTTTAGCTTCAGTGATATAAAAATACATGTTAGATAAGCTACCTACCTTGTTATTAAATATTCCTTGAAAAACATCACTACCACCAAAAAAAAAAACCTCCTTTAGTTTCAGCATAAACACACAGGCACTCCTTCCCACTAAATGCTCTCTCATCTTTATGACATCCTTTTGCTAATTTATAGCTGGGATTTCTGCCATGCTTCTAGTGAAATAAGACATGTTTATGACTAAGGCTTTCACACTTTCAAAAATTTTTCAACTAGATACTTGAGAAACTTAACATCTTCCACCTCTAAAGTCAGTATAATTCATAGAGATATCAATATTGAGCAATTTGAATTTCTTGTGGTTGTCAAACTTACAACCATATTTTACAGTGGATTAAGAACACCTTTAGTTCTCTCTTGAGTTTGTCAGAAGAGTAACTTGATTTCTTTGACCTGCTTTCATACTTTTCACCTTATGTTGTTAGACCATGGGATTTTATATCATTTCTCCCAATGGAAAATATAAGACTTCCATAAATGAGGGCTTGACATTTAAAACATTTATTGCTTATTAGGTATATGATTTGCAAATATATTCTGTAGGTTGCTTTTTCTTTTGTTGATTGTTCCTTTTGCTGTGCAGAAGCTTTTGAGTTTAATGTAGTCTCACTTGTTTATTTTTGCTCTTGTTGTCTGTGCTTTTGGTGTCATATCCAAAAATTCATTGCTAAGACCAATGTCAAGGAGCTTTTCCTGTACATTTTCTTCTAGGAATTTTATGGTTTCAAGTCTTAAATTTAAGTCTTTAATCCATTTTGAGTTGAATTTTGTGTATGGTGTATGATAAGGGTATAATTTCATTCTTTTGCATTTCTGTATACCATTTCCCAAACAACATTTACTGAAGAGACTATCCTTTCCCCGTTGTGTATCCTTTTTTAAAATTGAGAGATAACTGACATAAAACATTATATTCATTTCAGCTGCACACCAGAATGATTCGATATTTGTATATATTGTGAAATCACCCACCGCAATAAATCTAGTTAGCATCTGTCATTATACATAGCTACAACATTTTTTTCTTGAAATGAGAACTTTAAAGATTTACTCTCTTATCAACTTTCAAGTATGCAATATAGTATCATTAACTACAGTCACCATTCTGCACATTACTTCTCCATGATTTATTTATTTTATAACTGGGTGAAATGGGTGAAGGTGGAAATGGATGAAGGTGGTCAAAAGGTATAAACTTCCAGGTATAAACTTCCCATTGTGTATTCCTGGTGCACATGACAAAGCAAACACTATATAATCTCACTTATTTATGTAATCTTAAAAAAAAGTCAAACTCACAGAAGGAGAGAGTAGAACAGTGGGTTACCAGGGGCTAGAGGGTGACAGAAATGGAGAGATATCAGTCAAAGTGTATAAACTTTCAGTTGTGAGGTAAATAAGTTCTGGGGATCTAACCTACAGTATGGTGACTATAGTTAATAACACTATATTGTATATTTGAAATTTGCTAAAAGAGTAGATTTTAAGTATTCTCACCACACACAAAAACTGGTAACTATGTGAGGTGATATATGTGTTAATTAGCTTCATTGTGGTAATCATTTCATACATATATATATATACACACACACACACATATATATACATATAAATATATCAAGTTGCAACGCTGTATACCTTAAATTATACAACTTTAATTTGTCAATTATACCTCAAAAAAGCTGGAATAAAATAAAATAAAATACAGGTTCATTGCTTCATAATGTTTCCATTTGGCAGTGAGACCCAGGGTTGCACTATCAGTAGATATGCAATGTATACGAATATAAAAATTTTCCTCAGCATGCACTGTCAATAGACACAGATAATTTGGCTTTGTTTTTGAACATGTTACAAACAGGATATTAATTCTTAGATGACTTAGCTCTAAGGTCAATTCCAGAATAGACTCTGGCAACACCCACATACTCCTATAATAGGTTCTAATAAGAGACACAAACATATCACGCCTATAAACCCAAGTTTCAATCACTACTTTGGACCCAGAATTAAGGATGATGGTGAAACCAACACTATGGTGCTTCCATACAGCTTCTCTACCAGGCCTACAAACTCATCTGACAGCCCTAAGATCAGCCAGTATATCTTACTTCCTGATATATATCAGGCATTTTAAAAATATTTTTATTGTAAAATTAATGATCCATGTAGAAAATTCAGAAAATCCAGAATTGCAAAGAAGAAAATAAAATAACCTATAGTTCTATATTCTAAAGATAACTTCCATTATTTTGGTGTGTTTCCTAGAAACAATTTTTATCTTTTTGTTATATTATCATGAACACCTTTTCATATCCTTAGACATTCTGTAAAAGGAATTTTAATGGTTGTATGATGTTTTACTGTATTCAGGTAATACATAATTTATTTAACCACATTGCTATAGTGAAGAACCTGTTTTAAACATTTTTTAATATTGTAATGTGGTGCATGTGCTGGAATATAATCCTCTAACTCACAGGAGATACACACTTCATGCATTTCTCTTTTAAATCATCTAGCATCCTTGTCTTGGCTCACCAACACTCTCTATCACACTATCTTGGAAACAAAAATTAGTCACGGGGTGTTTTCATGACCTAAGTGCAGGTCAATCCAAGACATTTTCTGGTTTGATAGAGAGATGCTATGAAAATAGGGGAAGAAATGCTCTTTTATCTCTGGAGTTGCTAAAGCAGACAGGGTGGAAACCTGCAGCTGCTGGGGTTTATATTTTCTTCTTTGAGAGGAAACCTATCTGAAGAGTGAAGTCAAGTAAAACGAGCAGAGAGAAATGATAGATGAAGTGCAGGAATGTCCTGGCATATACTGGTCCTTGCTGCCTGAGCCTGGGCCCTGGGGATTGCAACTCCTCCTTCAATTTTGTGAATTTCCCTTGTAGTTTTTCTAGCTTTAGGAACAGCCACATTTCCACTTTCCATTTAAATTATTTTGGGCTGGGTAACTGTCACAATTGAAAAAACTTTTGTTTATTTTGGCATCTATAATTTCTTTCTGAAGACTACTTTTTAAAGTAGAACTTAGGGTTCAAAGAATAATATTTCAAAGCTCTTGATACATATTGCAAAATCGAATTACAGAGAATTAACATCAATTTGCACTGTCAGTAATGAATGTACACCATAGAGAGGTTTCTGAAAAAAACTCGAAATGATGACACAACTGTTGTTTTGAGGTTGCTTCTAATTCTGAATTTTTATTTTATTTATCCCACCAATATTTATAAAGCAGCTGCTACAGTGTGTCAGGAATTGTCCATGAATTAGAATGCAAAAAATGACGACACAGGCCTGATTTAAATGAATTCACATCTGGCTGGGGAAGAAGAAGCCTTCCTATCCAAATATATCATGGACTTCCCTGGTGGTGTGGTGGTTAAGAATCCGCTTACCAATGCAGGCGACGTGGGTTCAATCCCTGGTCCAGGAAGATCCCACATGCTGCGGAGCAACTAAGCCCATACGCCACATCTACTGAGCCTGCACTCTAGAGCCCACGAGCCACAACTACTGAGCCCACATGCTACAACTACTGAAGCCCGTGCATCTAGAGCCCATGCTCCGCAACAAGAGAAGCCAACGCAATGAGAAGCCCTTACACCACAAAGAAGAGTAGCCCCTGCTCGCCACAACTAGAGAAAGACCGCACGCAGCAACGAAGACCAAATGCAGCCATAAATAAATAAATAAATCCAAATATATCATGATGCAGTGAGTAATATAACAATAACATGCTTGGAAAATGAGCAAATGGGAGGATACCAGCACCTGGACTGGCTTTGTGGAATTGATAGAAGGTATACAAGTTTAAGAGTCTCCCCACAAGAGGGGATAAGAAGTGTGGAGCAGGCATACCCATAGAAAAGATCTGAGAAAGCTGCAGAATCCCTAATAGGGTTGAAGGAAGGTATTTTTCTCCTGAAATCAGTCAGTAGAGACTGCAGGAGGTGACTGCTTCTTCAAATGCAAAGTCAGTAATGTAAGACTTCAAGGAACATGAAAAAAATTGAGAAAGCATGATACTACCAAAGGAACACATTTTCCAGTAACTGATCCAAGAAATGGAGATATGCAATTTGCCTGATAAAGAATTTAAAATACTTGTTTTAAGATACTGAACCATTACATTGTATACCTGAAATATAATGTTAAATATCAATTATGCTTGTATGAAAAAATAAAGCAAAAGAGTTGTTTTCACAAAACTCAGTGAGCTACAAGAAAACAGAAAGACAATACAATGAAATCAGGAAAGCAATACGTGAACAAAATGAGAAGGTTAATATAAAGATAGAAATAATAAAAAAGAATGAAACAAACTTGGGAGCTAAATATTACAATGAAGAAATGAAAAATGCAATAGGGAACATCAATGTCAGAGTGGATTAAGCAGAAGAAAAAAATATGTGAAGTAGAATACAAATCATTTAAAACTATCCAGTCAGAAGAGAACAAAGGAAAATGAAAAAGAGTTCAGAAAGCCTACATGAGCTATAGGAAATTATTAAGAGAAGCAATCAACGACATCATTGAGAAATAATCTATACATTATTGGCGTCCCAGAAGGAGGAGAAAGGGAAAAAGGAGTAGAAAGGTTATTTAAAGAATTAATGGCTGAGAACTTCACAAGTCTGGGGAGAGATCTGAACATCCAAGTTTATGAAATTCATAGGTTGCCCCAAAATTTCAACAAAAGATAATCTTCTCCAAGGCACTTTATTAAAAACAAACAAACAAAAAAAACTGTCTAAAATCAAAGACAAAGAGAGGATTTTAAAAGTAGCAAGAGAAAAAAAATTACACACAAGGGAACTCCTGTAAGGCTATCTGCATATTTCTCAGCAGAAACTTTGCAGGCCAGGAGAGAACAGAATGACATAGCCAAAGTGCTGAAAGAAAAAAAGTAACCAGAATATTTTACCAGGCAAGGCTGCCCTTCAGAAATGAAGGAGAGACAAAGACGCTACCAAATAGACAAAAGCTGAGGGTGTTTATCACCACTACACCTGCCTTACAAGAAATGCTAAATGAAATTACCTCTGTTTGCAGATAATTTGATCTTACATATAGAAAATCCTAAAAACTCCATCAAAAAATTGTTAGAATTAATAAACAAATTACGTTGTAGGATATAAAATCAATTTAAAAAATTAGTTGCAAAAAAAAAAAAAAAAAAAAAAAATTAGTTGCATTTCTATACATCAACAATGAAATACCTGAAAGAGAAATAAAGAAAACAATCTCAATTACAATAGCATCAAAAACAAAATATTTAGACATAAATTTAACCAAGGATGCAAAAAATTCATACACTGAAAATTATAAAATGTTTAAGAAAGAAATATAGAGACACAAATAAATGGCACAATATCCCCTGTTTGTGGATCAGAAGAATTAATATTGTTCAAATGCCCATAATACTCAAGGCCATCAATAGATTTAATGCAATCCGTACCAAAATTCCAGAGACATTTTTCACAGAAACAGAAGAACAATTCTAAAATTTGTATGAGACCATAAAATCCCCAAATATTCAAGGCAATCTTGAGAAAGAACAAAGCTGAAGACATCATACTTTCTGATTTCAAAATATATTACTAAACTATAGTAACCAAAACAGTATTACTGGCAAAAGTGGACACACAGACACATGGAACAGAATTGTGAGCCCAGAAATAAATCCATTCATATATGGCCAACTAATATTTGACAAGGGAACCAAATATATTCAGTGGAGAAAGCATAGTCTCTTCAATAAATGGTGCTGGGAAAACTGGATATTCACATGCCAGAAGAACGAAATTGGACCCCTATCTTAAACCATTCACAAGAATTTACTTGAAATGGAATAAAGACTTGAATGTAAAACCTGAAACTATAAAACTACTAGAAGACAAAGGGAAAAACGTCATTGACACTGGTCTTGACCATGACTTTTTGGATGTGGTGCCAAAAGCACAAGCCACAAAAGCAAAAACAAAAAAGTGGAACTGCATCAAACCAGAAAGCTTCTGCATAGCAAAAGAAACAATCAACAGAATAAAAAGGCAACCTACAGAATGGAAGAAAATATATGCAAACCATATATTGGATAAAGGATTAATATCCAAAATACATAAGGAACTCATATAACTCAGGAGCAAAACAACAAAAAACAATCCAACTAAAAAATGGGCAGAGAGGGCTTCCCTGGTGGCGCAGTGGTTGGGAGTCTGCCTGCCGATGCAGGGGACACGGGTTTGTGCCCCGGTCCGGGAGGATCCCACGTGCCGTGGGGCAGCTGGGCCCGTGAGCCATGGCCAGTGAGCCTGCTCGTCCGGAGCCTGTGATCCGCAACGGGAGAGGTCACAGCAGTGAAAGGCCCGCGTACCACCAAAAAAAAAAAAAAAAAAAAAAAAAAAAATGGGCAGAGGACCTAAATAGACATTTTTCCAAAGACATACAGACAGCCAATAGGTACATGAAAAGATGCTCAACATCACTAATCATCAGGAAAATGCAAATCAAAACCATAATGACATATCACCTCACACATGTTAAATTGGCTTTTATAAAAAAGACAAGTGATAACAAGTGTTGGCGAGGATGTAGAGAGAAAGGAAGCCGCCCACACTGTTGGTGGGAATGTAAATTGGTGCAGCCACTACGGAAAACAGTATGGAGATTCCTCAAAAAGCTAAAAATAGAGCTACCATATGATCCAACAATCTCATTTCTGGGCATATATCCTAAAAAATGAAAGCACTATTAGAAGAGATAGCTGCACTTCCATGTTCAGTGCATCATTATTCACAATAGGCAAGATAGGAAAATAACCTAAATGTCCATTGATGGATGAATAAATGGATAAAGAAAATTATATATATATAATTATTGTATTATATATATTATTATAATTATATAATATAATGGAATATTATTCAGCCACAAAAATGAAGGAAACCCTGCCATTTGCAACAACCTGAATGGGCCTTGAGAGAGCATTATGCTAACTGAAATAAGTCAGAACAAAAAAGACAAATACTTTATAATCTCACTTATATGTAGGGATCTAAAATAGCTGAACTCATAGAAACAGAGTAAAATACTAGTTGCCAGGGGGCTGAGGGGTGTAGGAAATGGGAATACTTTGGTCAAAGGTACAAATTTGCAGTTATAAGATGAATAGGTTCTGGAGATCTAATGTACAACAGGGTTACTATAGTTAACAATACTACATCATATACTTGAAACTGCTGAGAGAATAAATCTTAAACATTCTCAACACAAAAAGTGGTAATTATGTGAGATGATGGAGGTATTAAACAACCTTATTGTGGTAATCATTTCACAATATATATATTTACCAGAGCATCATACTGTACATCTTAAACTTACACACTGTTATATGCCATTGTGTCTCAATAAAGTTGATTTAAAAAAAATGCTAAAAAAGAAGTTGCATGACCCCTGCTGTTTTTCCTTGATATGCTCTGCTGGAAAAAAAAACATGTGTCAGTAAAGCTCTTGGCAAGTTCCTTTTGAACCCCATCTCTTGATATCAGAAATGACTAGCTTGTATATTGTTCTGAATCTAAAACTCATCTAGTGAGAAAATGAAGAATATTGTCTGCTGGGGTTTAAAAAAAAAACTTTTCTGGGAAATTTTCCTCAGCTGAAAATTTCTTTACTGATTTAACTGACCTGGTTATTTCCTTTGTTATTCATTTTATTTACTCCTATATTACATACCTCACCATTACATTTTATTTAACAGTCTTTCTGTGAGTAGTAGGCCTCAGTCTTCAATTTCACTAGTCTATAATACCTTTCTTTATATTTAATGTTACTAAAGTTCATTGAATTTCCAAATGAATCTCCTTTGTAACATCTCTATGTCTTTTTCTAACAAATATAGTCATTTTCCAAAATGGCAGCATGAAGTATCATTTACATATAATATTATTCAACAATTCTGTGATGCAAACATTTCATCAGCCTCCATAAACAGTGTATGATTTTTAAAAGTTAAAAAGAGGATGTCACCACTAAAACAGCAACACTGACCTCTATCAACCAAGCCTCCTGGGCAAGGATCCAAAAAGTCTAGGGACATTCTATCTAATAATACTGGCCTAATCAAAGATATCTGCACAAGAAAAGGAAATTCTATTTAGTGTCTGGTTAACACTAGTCCAATTAATGATATCAATTCTGTTTGTGAGAACAAAGAAGAACCTGGAGAGGAGGTGAGATAGGGAGGCACAAGGGGGCTGTGGAGGGGTCACCTTCCAACAAGGCTGTCACTCCATCCTCCCTCTTAACTGTCTACACTGGAGAAAGATAGGAAAGTAGTGAAGAGTCTAATACAGGACATTCACTATAAAGCTGCTGAGGCGTAGAGGAGTCTGTGAAATATCCAGCAGCAAAAACACTAGCTGAGAGAGAGAACGGGCTATTACATCCTCATATTTCCACTCAGAGATTTTCAGACAAGAAACTATTTAAGCCAAGCTGACTGTATTATTTTTATACAGGATGAAGAAAAAAACCAAAAAAAACATATATATATATATATATATATATATATATGACACTATATATATATATATATATATAGTGCCAACTGGTTTTTATACCGTTTTCAAAGATGGAGGCATAGCTCCCCCAAATGCAAACACTCCAAATGCAAACCATTTTTAGTCTTGAGGGTAATGGATGTGGAAGTATAATAGCTCCCATGGTCAGGGAATAACTGATAAAACTGAACACTGCAGTTTATCCCTGGCCCTGGGAGCAGTCTGTCTGCTCCAAGTGCCAGCATTAAGAAGATACATCGTCTGGAGATTTTAACAGAAACAATAACAAAACTAACTAAAAGTCTTTTACGTAACCTGTCCATTATGTAGGATGGGCAATTCTAAATATCTGGGATAAAATATTCCTATCTGAAGAGATCTTCTATTGGTTGTTTAAGTTCTGTGGTCATTATTGAAATTTAATACTAGAGATGAAAGCTTTAAATTAAAACACGTTTCTTTCTTATCCTCTTATAAACATCGAGAGTTAATTGGGAAAATCCCCATTACACAGTCATCCCTCAAAAAACAGGGACTCAACTACACAGGTTGTTTGAGAGAGTCCCTAATGTTCTGAGCTCTGTGAGCTTGCTTTATTCAGAGCTCACGTCACTCATCCCCGTGCTCTTGCCTTTTCTTGCACATCAACAGGAGATTAAAATTGAACTCTGCAGGCACAGTGAGCAACCAAGCAAAGAAATATAACTTGAGTTACTTCAATTCTGTCATTTTAAGCTACCAGTTGTAATTTTCACATGTATTTAACATTTTAAACAGTGAAAAATAGTGTGAACTGCCAAGTATGATGATTTTCTTCTGTTAACTTTTTTTTTTTTTTTTTCCCCCAGTACGCGGGCATCTCACTGTTGTGGCCTCTTCCACTGCGGAGCACAGGCTCCGGACGCGCAGGCTCAGCAGCCATGGCTCACGGGCCCAGCCACTCCGCGGCATGTGGGATCTTCCCGGACCAGGGCACGAACCTGTGTCCCCTACATCGGCAGGCGGACTCTCAACCACTGCGCCACCAGGGAAGCCCTTAAGTAAACATTTTGACTTGCACGTGAACTATTTTTTATGAACTTAAATCTTTATTATTGAGATTTAGTCTTCTAAAGTTGTTTGTTCTTTAGCTTTAAAACAATTAACAAAAAATCAGTTCCCTAACTGAACTGATTTTCATGTTTCCGGATATGATTTGATATAAAAAATTCCAATAATAAATATTCCATTCTCTGTTTTTCTATTATATATTGATATTTTTTGTTTTATGATGATTACTGACAATATTTTTCTATGTAGATAAATGCGGTCTTAAAAATGACCTTTTCCACGTATAAAATATATTAGGCATGCCACCATCTCATCCATATCATAGCTGATTTACTTCCTTTTACCTCTGTGGATTTTTGCTCATTTCTTCCACTTGTACTCCTACTGGTTAATGTCTGCCATCTTCTCTACACTCTGATGAAATCCAATACTTTATACTATATTGACACTGACTGACACCAACTGTCTGTGACACCTTTTTTTCCCCCTTTTAATTTGGAGAATTTATGTTTGAAGTCTTGTGTTACTCTCTGATAAGTACAAACACTCTGATATGTTACAAACAAGTGAATAAACACAGTTCCTGGGTATGCTTATTCATCCAAACATTTACCCAACTGTACTTTCAGTACTTCTCTTCTGCCACTTCATCACAAACTCCCACCCTGAGACACAATAAACGGGCACCAGACCTGGTTATGGGTTATCTCCTCTGCTCATCACCTAGATGACAGCATAGCTTGTTTCTTGCTTCACTCAGATTCTCAAATGACAGTTTAGAAAGAATTTGTCTTTACCACGGATAAAAATAACTCCCATCCCTTTCACTCTGTTCCCTTTTCTCTACTGTAGTTTCTACTATTTGTTCACTCATTTACTGTAATTTTCCAATATTCTGTGAGCCCCAAAGCATGAACACTGGCTGCCTTATTCACCACGATATTTGGTAACATTGCCTAAAATAGTGCCTGGCACTAGGAAGCACTCAATATTTGTTGAACAAATGCTCTGATCTCCAGGAGACTCTGGAAAGGAAGACAACTTGTAAAATGCATTGTAGGAGACCCACCTTCACCCCATTTTTGAGTTTGATGAGTGGGAAACTGGAACAAATCTTTTTAATTTGGAGATACAAAGGTAGAAAGAGAGTATAGGCCTCTGTATTAGTTTGCTAAGGCTGCTGTAACTAAGTACCATAAACTGAGTGGCTTAAACAACAGAAATGTATTGTCTCATAGTTCTGGAGGCTAGAAGTCCGAGATCAAGGTATCATCAGTGTTGGTTCCTTCTGAGAGCTGTGAGGGACAATCTATTCCAAGCCTCTCCCCTAGCTTCTGCTGGTTTGTGGGCAATCTGGCAATTCTAGCTTCTAAGAAGTATCACCCTGATCTCCGCCTTCATCTTCACATGGCATTCTCCCTGTATGTATGTCTGTCTCCAAAATTCCCTTTTTATAAGGATGCCAGTCATATTGGATTACAGCCCATCTTAATGACTTCACCTTAACTAATTATATCTGCAAAGACTCTATTTCTGAATAAGAACACTGAGGGTTAGGACTTCAACATATGAATTATGGGGCAACTCAATTCAATGTGTAATAGCCTCCTTGGCAAATCTGAGGGAGATGGGAAGTCTTGTAGAAGGTCTCCTGAAGAATCATGGAGATCCAGCACAAGATTAGAAATGGTGGGGTGGCATGTTCCAGGCATAAGGGGCAACAGCCTTCCATTTACCCTCCTAAGGGTCCTATGGTTTCAAACAAATAACAGAACATCCAAAAGCTGAAGTGATACCCCAAGAGAATATTAGTTTAGAGAGAAATTGCCGGCAGACTTATAAATGTCTTGAAACTAGTTCAAGGGAATGCTGCTACAGAGGGTGCATTTTGCACTGGCTTTGGGATTCAGCCGTTTTTGTGAATTTCTGCTGATGGCAGGGTGAGCGGAGACAAACCCAAAGGCCAGACTGCATGAGTTATATCACTTTAGATGCCAGCAGGAGACTGACATAGAGCAAGATGGAGAAAAACGCTGACTTCCCACTGGTGACAGTGGCGTTTGTGTAAGCCAGTACGATTTAACATCAATCCCAAAGAAAAAAAAGAGTCCAAGTACAGAATTTTTCTTAGTTAAAGCTGAAATGACTGAGAAAAATCACCAAAGTAACTAGGCTTATCTGGAAGTGGTAGGATCCTAATAATAATAATAATAATAATAATAATAATAATAATAATAATAATGTTGTTATTGTATCAGAGAGAACCAGGGACTGGTATAGAGTATGTTGTGATAGAAATTAATTTGTGGAAAAGAAAGAAAAGTTACCTCTTGTCACATAAGGCCTAAATTTGTGGTCTATTAAGTCTGTACCCATCAAGTTTTCTTTAACCAAGGAGATTCTTTAACCAAGGAGAATATTGGAAGGATAACTTGCTATTGATGTACTATTATGAATAATGCCTAGACAGTACAACATAAAAATTAAAGGTTTCATATATTTCACTGGCTGGAAAAATACATATTATGGGTAAAATCCATATGTTTTTTTGGTGTCAACATGATCAATATTCCCACTAATCTCCATTAAATATCATATAATAAATGGATCACCTAAAATAATACAAGAATAAGACTTGTTCTTTTTTCTGTAATTTTAACTCCCTCTACAATATACCTTTCTAATGGTTACTTATGACCACTTGCTCACTCTTTAAGGCAGATTGAGTTCCTCTAGGAGACGTGACCACAGCCACCCTTGCATCCCACCTGCTGGTTCTTGGTCTTTCTCAGAGCGAGCTGACTCAGGACAGGGTCAATTCTGCCCTCCTTTTCCTAGATGCCCTTCCAGGTTATGCACAGCCATTGTACCCATTCCCAGCTTATTGGTCATTTTTTTCCCCTTGACTGAAGTGAAAATGTTTTCTCCTGGAAAAAAACTGTGGAGGCCCTGGTTTTATAAGTTTGATGGCTCTTATAATAACATCATTTAAAACAAGCAAAAAAAATGTCCTTCCTAAACCAGCTACATGTTTTACACTATTCATATATTTAGACGTACCGCTCTCTTTAATTTTCACTTATTTCATCCCTTCTGCAACAGGATCTTCTTTTCATTTGGGAAGTCTTACCTGCCATTTGTGAGGATGAGGCACACGAGGGTTATAGGAATCTCTCTTGGGGCTCCATGTATGCTTCCTTGCTTCAGTGCACCACAAATCAGGGTCCTGATTAATGTGCAAGTCACCCCTGACTGCTGAGTTGGACGCGCCATCTCACAGCCACCTGAGTAATAAGAACACTCTTGATGACTTGGTCCCTCACTGATGGTCCCTTCCTTCTTAGCCTGGGGGCCCATTTTGCTTCCTGTATTTTCCTAGGATATAACAACTACATTGAGGAATGTTTCCTCTCTCTCCTTATTCTCACTACCTTCTTGTAGGACTTTATGGGAATCTGCACACTAAATCATCCCACAAGGATGTAAGACCCTCTCTTTTTAGGGTCTTTCTGACATTTAAAAATAAAGATTGGAACTTGTGATAGTAGTTAGGACCACTATAAAGGAGCAGATAGCCTGTGTTTACTAGACTGATGGGGCTCACTGAAGAGGTTTTTACACCAATTTGCAAGAGACAAAAGATGCCTTTATTTTGATTTTTTATTCTTGTTAAATAAAATGAGAAATAACTTGCAAAATATTAACCTTAAGAAGAGGGTAGTTTGTTGGCAATATTTCAACATATATATGAATAAGCAAAGGTGACTTATAAAGAAAAATGGGTACTATTCTAATCAATAATTATTGTTATCATTCATACTGCCCTGCCACATAATTCTCAATTTAAGTATTTATGTACACACCCAGATAAAATGTAAACTCCTCCAAGAAAAAGGAAAGTTTTATCATGTATTATAATTTTATCTAGGACACCCAACAAGGGCTTTTCACATAGTGGGGCTGTCATATATGTTATTGTATATGCAGAGATGTATATATACTAAATGTATCACATATATAATATACGCATATATCTTATATATTTCTTTAATATCTTCATATATTACACACATATACTAAAGCTACCGCATATATCTACTATATACTTACTCTATATCATGTATATATACTTAATATATATTTACATATTTTGTAATATACACCTTACATGTATGCATCTTGTGTAGCTTATAAGATATGCATGCATGCATGTATTATAGTTCACATATATCTTATAATATCTTCATATTTGGTGTGATTCTTATTTTAACAGACAATTTTTTTCCCTAGGAAGCAAAAGCCAAGTAAAAAGATTTGGAATCTTTAAAAGACCCATGTTAGACTGTTAAATGTTAACGATGCTATGAATTCCTAAGCTGTGTGCTAACCAAACACATTATTAAAAGTGCTAATATTCAAATGTGAAAATCACCAGGTGGGAGCACAACAGAGGACTCTGGTTTGCAGAGGAGCCCTCATCCTGGGGACACAGGGTGAAATAAGGACGCTGGAGCAGAAGGTGATGTGATGTAATTGTGAAAATTCTCCCTGAAGCAGGATACAGATTCCTCCTTTCACTTAGTCTGATGCTGTAACAGGGTTCATTTCACCCAAACCGGAGGTCTCCTCATTATCCCTTCACACCCGGCAGACACAGCCTCTGAAGCAGTTTTCTGTGGTGCTTGCCGGTCTAGACAGGCATGATTTGCTCGGATGTTGAGAGGTGAAGGGGCAGAGCCCGGGAGGCTCCCTCGTGAATTTCGCAGGCAGGTCTCTTTAATTCAATCACTTGCTGGACCTGCCAACCGAAATGGGCGTGTGAGAGAGAAAGTCAGCTGTCCAGCAAAGGGGCTGCAGTGCCGGCTTCATCTCGGCCTTTATCAAGTGCGACTGTATTTTAATGCAGTGGCAGTAATTCCAGAGGGAAAGGTGGAGCTGTGGCAACTTGTTTGGATCTAACATGAGGCTTCAAGATGTGCCTGGAGAGACTCGTGCTGGGAGGAGCTCGCGTCTCTGGCCACGGCCTGTGGAGACGCTGCATTGGCTGCTGTCTGTGCATTTGAACGTTCTCACTTGTGCTCGCCAGCTCGTCATCCTCAGCTGTAATTGCCTCTTTTCTAGCTTATTCTCTGATCGGCATCACCTGCACTGCAAATCGGCTTCCCACTGCACATGCTCCGTCGGCCTCTTGGTGATTTCCACACCCCAGGCGCCTTGATAAACACACTCAGCACCAGCGTCCAGTTTCAACGCTGGAGAAATGGGTTCTCCTCATCCTTTCCCTCCCCTCCTTCCTTCTCGTTTTGATGGGCTTCGTCCATACAAATACGGTCTACTTAAGGCTAAAACTACATTCCACAGCACACCTTCTGGCCCCTTCGGTATCAAAAGTGAATTATCTTTGCCTTAATTTTCCCCCTTTGGTAAGGGGTAGGAGGATTAGTACAGGGAAGCCAGGCAGGACAAAAAACCAAATTCTTCCACATTCCACATTTTCCTAAATGGATTACTAAATGCGTATTGCCAATCACACCATTTTGTTTAGGCAAAAGAGAGAGAGAATATCAAGCTGTTGTTATACACTACTAATTACGGATGAAAGGATTAAATTGGAAAGAATCTGACTGCAGGAAAATGGCAAAGGAAAAAAAAAGGCTAATATTGTTACTATTCAACAGAGACAACACACAAAGAAAACAGAGTTTAAGCCTTTCTTCGAAGGAATTTTGAAGGTAATTTGATGGATTTTTACAATGCAATTATTATTAAGAATCAAAAGTACATTTTTAAACAAAAGAACTCATGGAAGGGCAAAATCTCCCCAGCATGGACAGGAGAGAAAAGGGTCTCAAAAATTTCATAGTAGGTGGTTCTTTACTATGAAATCCCTGATTTCTGTCCCATTTTGGCTACCTCCTGCCTAGTATCCTCTATTCCCTTCTAATATCATAAGCTTTACACCCAAGCCATCTAATCAGGCATACTTCCCAGTATGATTTTGCAACTTCGTTGGTCAGGCTAAATGAATCTTAGCCTACAATGTAGAATACATGTTCTCATGCCTCAGAAATGCATTTGTTCATTTTCAGGTGTTTCAAGGAATAAATTACTTTGCTGCTTGATGCAACATAACAGTTCCGTACCTCAGTGTTCTTTATGCTAATTGAACTAGTCTGCTAAGTTAACAGCCTCAGACCTCCCAAAGCAGTGAATTCATATTATCTATCCCACAAACATGTGTGACCTGCGGAAATGACAAGGAAAAAACTTGGGCCAACTGCCAGGTTTTCAATGGATTTTCAATTTCTGTAAGTCTCCACCATTAAGGAATAAAATGATCCCTCTTTTAATTTAAACTAACAGTTTTAAAGTGGGAGAGTAGAAAATAAAATTTTCTTACAATTTTTGAAATTATTTTGGCACACATACCTCATGCTTTACTTGATTTGTGTCCTATAATGTGTAATGCAGCTAGACTAAGACTTCCATGATCCCGCAATAAATAGGGAAATATAACTAATTATGAATATTTACAAAAATGGAAATGTTTCTTTAGAGAAGTTATGATGAGCTGAGTTTTGTGGGAAAACAAGCAGAGTAAGCTAAACGCTAATGTGATATTTTTTTGTCTGCTAATGCAGATCAGTCTGCCCCTAATAAAAACCAGAGGTTTACTGCAAAAAGCAGTGGCAGAGGAAAGTTGATTATGATTTTAGCTCAGAGGGGAAGCACAGGTAATAGAAATCTTTAGATCATTTTCACACTTTAATTTTAGATATTCATCTCTACTTTTCCCGAAATAAATATTGTACCATATCTATAGTGTTGTGACTTTTCCATATAAATCTAATGGAAACAGAGCCACTTGGATTTAATTTTTTAGAACTGGTGATTCATTTGGATCATTTATTTCAAATTAATTATTGAGCGTCTACTACACACCATGAGTGCTAGGGGGTTACAACTGTGATGGGACATTCACAACCAAAGCCCCAACAGAGATCACCACTTAGCGGTTTCGAGTTTGCACTATTTCTCTTTCCTCCAAGGCCGACAGTCATCCCAACCTCCTTGGACTCACAGCTGCCTCCATACTAGAGCTGTGATCTGTGGCTGTGGCACAGATTTTTCTCTTTGAGAAGAAGCGATCTTATTGGGGGTGAACAGGCCAAGGCTGCCAGCATCTCTACCCCAGAAACAAATGACACAGCAGATCCACCTGGGCAACTTAGAATACCAAAGTTTGGGCTTCAATTTCTCCTGAAGTTGGTTTGCAGGTCAGGAGGAAGTGCTAATATTCTAAGGAAAACCAAAATGCGTGTGCATCTTCCTCTTCACTCCATCTCCTTTCCTCCCAGCTAGGCTGTGACGTCCTCCCCCAGTGTTCTGCTGCAAGGCTTGCTGAGTAAGGACCTAGGTTTCAGAGGTGAGACGGTAGAAGTACTGTTCTGTTTATGTTGTCCTAGACAGGTTATGTAGCATTCTGTTTGTTTTTTCCAGCTTCAGTGAGGTGTAGTTGACATAAAATAAACTGCAGGTGTTTAAAACATATAGTTTGATAAGTCTGGGCACATGCGTATATCCATAAGGCCATTATCACCATCCAGATAATAAACAAATCAATGACCTCAAAATTGTTTCCTCACCTCCATTTGGTACTTAGCATTCTAAGCCCCAGATTCTTCACCTGTAAAACCAGTATGAACATAGCAACCTCATAATGTCATGAAAAATTCACAACACACAGGTAAAGTGAACACTATATAGCAGAAGAGGGGTCTGTGTTAGATCCTTACCCCCACTTTGCATTAGTGAATATTCATGAATTGTCAAGTTCTCACTGATTCTACCATTTTATGCTTCTCATTCTTTTCCCCCAGTAAGTCAAATCTTTTCTCATGCTTATAACCAGAAATAAAAGATTCCTAGGTAAGCTCTACAGGAGGTCTGCTGAGCTAGTTGGGGAGAGGAGAAAGCTGGGCATTTTGAACTACCCAGGCAGTGGATGGTAACTATGGACACAAGCCCTACTGCTGGCTGACAGCTGAGCAAATGTGTGTGAGAGAATCTGGAAGGGAGGGGGCACATCAAGGGCACTGATGTCTCTACCTGAAGGGAGTCTGATCTTACATCAGTAGCTGGCACCAGGGATGAGGATTCACAAAATTCTGTCAGCAAGGAAAGTGCTATCTGGTTGAACAAGATGGGGTAGAGAGACAGTTAGCTCCCAGGAGGAAGCTGTGCTTACCTGAGTCCACATAGAATCAGTTCCTGTTTATTTCCACAGACATTCAAAGTAAAATGGCTGAGATGTGGCACTCATAGAAGAATAGATTGTTTTCCTGTACCTGTGTAGGAAAAGAAGGGAAGAAACTATCTTAAGGAATCCAGTTGCATGTGAGAAAAACAGATGAGAACTATGTCATATTTTACAGACGTAAAAGGGAATCCATGGCTGACTAACCATTGCCTAGGTTGAAAACTGCCATTTAGAGTTATTTACAATTGATTCTTACTCCTTTTCTAACTATAAAAATGCACCTGTTTAAGTAATGTTTGAGCACCACATGATTTAAAGCAATAAAAGACTGTCCAAGTGGCATTTGGAAAATTTATTTGAAAAGCACCCTATGTTATTAAATGATTCATACCCCCAATACACACAGGCCTAGAAATTATTTTAATTCATTGTTTTCCAACTTGGGATCTCACATTTCTAGCATAGTCCATTTTGATACTTTTTAAAAGTCAGTATTCTGAAGAATCTTGGAGACTAGTAGAGTTGGAAATACTTTAAAAGCTTCAAAAACAGATGAAAAGCTATTCGATTCAACCATAAGAAATTGCCGGGGAGACCTTCAAGATGGCGGAGGAGTAAGAAATGGAGATCACCTTCTTCCATACAAACACATCAGAAATGCACCTACATGTGGATCAACTCCTACAGAACACCCACTGAACGCTGGCAGAAGACCTCAGACCTCCCAAAAGGCAAGAAAGTCCCCAAGTACCTGGGTAGGGTAAAAGAAAAAAGAATAAACAGAGACAAAAGAATAGGGACGGGGCCTGCACCAGTGGGAGGGAGCCGTGAAGGAGGAAAGCTTTCCACACACTAGGAAGCCCCTTCGCGGGCGGAGACTGCGGGTGGCTGAGGGGGGAAGCTTCGGAGCCGCTGAGAAGAGAGCAGCCACAGCAGTGCGGAGAGTAAAGCGGAGAGATTCCTGCACAGAGGATGGGTGCCGACCAGCACTCAGCAGCCCGAGAGGCTTGTCTGCTCACCTGCCGTGGCGGGCGGGGGCTGGGAGCTGAGGCTCGGGCTTCGGTCGGAGCGCCGGGAGAGGACTGGGGTTGGAGGCGTGAACACAGCCTGCAGCGGCTAATGCGCAGGGGCTAATTCGCAACGGCTAGCCGGGAGGGAGTCCGGGAAAAGTCTGGACCTGCCTCAGAGGCAAGAGACTTTTTCTTCCCTCTTTGTTTCCTTGTGCGCGAGGAGAGGGGATTAAGAACGCAGCCTAAACGAGCTCCAGAGACAGGCACGAGCGCCGCTAACAGCGTGGACCCCAGAGACGGGCATGAAACGCTAAGGCTGCTGCTGCCGCCACCAAGAAGCCTGTGTGTGAGCACAGCTCACTCTCCACACCTCCCCTTCCGGGAGCCTGTGCAGCCCGCCACGGGACAACTTCCGTTCTCCCGCGGAAGGAACAACTTCCGCGGGAGAACGCACGGCGCGCCTCGGGCTGCTGCAACGTCACGCTGGCCTCTGCCGCCGCAGGCTCGCCCCGCCCTCCGTGCCCCTCCCTCCCCTCGGCCTGAGTGAGCCAGAGCCCCCGAATCAGCGGCTCCTTTAACCCTGTCCTGTTCTGGCAACCTACACGCAGAGGCGGGGCCAAATCCGAAGCCGAACCCCGGGAGCTGTGCAACAAAGAAGAGAAAGGGAAATCTCTCCCAGCAGCCTCAGGAGCAGCTGATTAAATCTCCACAATCAACTCGATATACCCTGCATCTGTGGAATACCTGAATCGACAACAAATCATCCCAAATTGAAGTGGGGGACTTTGGGAGCAACTGTAGACTTGGGGTTGGCTGTATGTGACTGACAGGTTTCTGGTTTTATGTTTATCTTAGTTTAGTATTTAGAGTTTATTGTCATTGGTAGATTTGTTTATTGATTTGGTTGCTCTCTTCCTTTTTTTCTTAATATATAGATATATATATATATTTTTTCCTTTTTCTCTTTTTGTATGTGTATGCTTTTTTGTGTGATATTGTCTGTATAGCTTTGCTTTTACCATTTGTCCTAGAGTCTGTCTGTCCGTTTTTTTGGTTTTTTTTTTTTTTTAGTATAGTTTTTAGCTCTTGTTATCACTGATGGATTTGTTTTTTGGTTTGGTTGCTCTTTTCTTTTTTTCCTTTTTTATTACATTTTAATTTTTAATAATTTTTAAATTTTTTAATTTAAAAAACCGTACTTCTTTTATTTATCTTTTTCCTTTCTTTCTTTTTTTCTCCCTTTTCTTCTGAGCCATGTGGCTGACAGGGTCGTGGTGCTCTGACTGGGTGTCAGGCCAGTGCCTCTGAGGTGGGACAGCCGAGTTCAGGACACTGGTCCACAAGAGACCTCCCAGCTCCACGTAATATTAAATGGTGAAAGCTCTCCCAGAGATCTCCATCTCAACACTAAGACACAGCTCCACTCAACAACCAGCAAGCTACAGTGCTAGACACCCTATGCCAAAAAACTGGCAAGATAGGAACACAACCCACCCATTAGCAGAGAGGATGCCTAAAATCATAAAAAGGTCACAGCCACCACAAAACACACCACCGTACGCAATCCTGCCCACCAGAAAGACAAGATCAAGCCTCATCCACCAGAACACAGACACTAGTCCCCTCCACCAGGAAGCCTACACAACCCACTGAAGCAACCTTAGCCACTGGGGGCAGACACCAAAAACAACAGGAACGATGAATCTGCAGCCTGTGAAAAGGAGACCCCAAACACAGTAAGTTAAACAAAATGAGAAGACAGAGAAACAGCAGATGCAGGAGCAAGGTAAAAACCCACCAGACCTAATAAATGAAGAGAAAATAGGAAGTCTACCTGAGAAAGAATTCAGAGTAATGATAGTAAAGATGATCCAAAATCTTGGAAATAGAATGGAGAAAATACAAGAAACGTTTAACAAGGACCTAGAAGAACTAAAGAGGAAACAAAGAATGATGAACAACACAATAAATGGAATTAAAAATTCTCTAGAAGAATCAATAGCAGAATAACTGAGGCAGAAAATGGATAAAATAGTGGAAATAACTGCTGCAGAGCAGAATAAAGAAAAAAGAATGAAAAGAATTGAGGAGAGTCTCAGAGACTTCTGGGGCAACATTAAACTCACCAATGTTCGGATTATAGGGGTTCCAGAAGAAGAAGAGAAAAAGAAAGGGACTGAGAAAATATTTGAAGAGATTATAGTTAAAAACTTCCCTAATATGGGAAAGGAAATATTCAATCAGGTCCAGGAAGTGCAGAGAGTCCCATACAGGAAAAATACAAGGAGAAACATGCCAAGATACATATTAATCAAACTATCAAAAATTAAATACCAAGAAAAAATATTAAAAGCAGCAAGGGAAAAACAACACATAACATAAAAGGGAATCCCCATAAGGTTAACAGCTGATATTTCAGCAGAAATTCTGCAAGCCAGAAGGGAGTGGCAGGACATAAAGTGATGAAAGGGAAAAAAATAAATACTGTATGCTAACACATATATATGGATCTAAAAAAAAAAAAGGTTCTGAAGAACCTAGAGGCAGGACAAGAAATAAGACGCAGACGTAGAGAATGCACTTGAGGACACAGGGAGGGGGAAGGGTAAGCTGGGACAAAGTGAGAGCATGGCATGGACATATATACACTACCAGATGTAAAATAGATAGCTAGTGGGAAGCAGCCGCATAGCACAGGGAGATCAGCTGGGTGCTTTGTGACCACCTAGAGGGGTGGGATAGGGAGGGTGGGAGGGAGATGCAAGAGGGAGGAGATATGGGGATATATGTATATGTATAGCTGATTCACTTTGTTATAAAGCAGAAACTAACACACCATTGTAAAGCAGTTATACTCCAATAAAGATGTTAAAAAAAATTAAAGAAAAAATATTGCCATTTGCCAAGTGAAAATCATTCAAATATAGGTGATTTTACATGGCTCATCCTAAATAATTTGGATTCTTTAAGAGAATCTTAGCACAGTGTCTATTTCTAGAAAAGCACAATTTATACATTTTGGGCTTTTTTGTGAAGCTCCTATCGATTATGAAGAAAAGGCACATGAGCAAGTCCAGCGGTAGTCACACTAATTTAGTCCTGTGCAACTGTTCTTATGTTTTTTCAAGCTGCTGAAATAATATCTGCTTATTTGCTTTTTCTATAATTAAAAAAATATCAGTTATTTATGTTTATCTACATTGAGTGACATGTCCTAATTGTTATAAGACTAAAGTTTCCCAGGGATCTTGTTAAATGCTGATTTCTGGGCCATGTTCCAGACATACCGAGGGTGGAAGTATTTTAGTCAGCTATAACAACATACTGAAGTCTGGTTGGCTTAAACAACAGAAGATTATTTTTCATAGTTCTGGAAGCTGCCAAGTCCAGGGGATCAAGGTCTTGGCCGAGTTGGTGTTTGGTGAGAACCCACTTCCTAGCTTTTAGACAACTGCCTTCTTGCACTATGTGCTCACATGGCCTTTCCTTGGCATGTAGAATAACTATGAGTATCTCTCGTCCTTTTCTTGTAAGGGCACTAATTCCGTGATGAGGATCACACCCTCATGATGTAATCTAAACCTAATTACCTCTCAAAGACCCCATCTTTGTGAATTTGTGCGGATACGAACTTTCAACCTATAACAGGGTAAGAACATGGAATTGCAATTTAAAACAAATTTCCTGAGTGAATATTAAATGCATATTTTTGAGACAATGTTATATACTTTTCATTTATCTTAATTTAAAATTTATAGCACTTAGATGTGGTGCATTTTACAACTGGAATTTTTAAAAAGAGGACTGAAAATTCAGCAAAGCTGAAGAATTTGCCAAGATCTGGCAGCTGCAAAGTTCTGATTGATTTGAAATATGTGAATTCCCCTACATGTTTCAAGCCCTTTGTATGCCTATTAGTTTTCATCCTTCTGGAACCTTTTGCACATCAGTCTAAGTCAAGTAACAGTAGCTTGACTGTATTAAGGCTGAAAAAAATATTGGCTACCTGAAAAGAACTGCTGTATTCTTGGAAAAATAGATGTGGTTGGTATTTCTAAGTATGAATCAAAAGTACAACAATAAGAAGTCACCAGAAGCAACATAAGTGGAGCCATCTGGACAATCTATTCTTCATCATGATACTCTGTCTGTTAGGCATTGGCTGTTGATAGGAAGATCATAGTTCCTCTGTTTACAAAGGCTGCAGTAAACTGAACCTGGATTTAATGGCATATAATTTAGTGAACTCAAATTTTTAAGGGGGGGATAAACTGGGAGACTGGGACTGACATATACACACTACTATATATAAAATAAACAACTAATAAGAACCTGCTGTATAGCACAGGGAACTCTACTCAATACTCTGTAATGGCCTATATGGGAAAAGAATCTAAAAAAGAGTGGATACATGTATAACTGATTCACTTTGCTATACACCTGAAACTAACACAACATTGTAAATCAACTATACTCCAATAAAAATTAAAAAAAAAAAATCTGAACATACACAAAAGAGAAGAACAATATTATGTGCCAATCTCAAGACTAAGGACTTCTAACACATGGTCATATTTAACTGACATAAAATACATGAAGGATTCCATCCCCTTTTGCACTGCCACAGATCAACTCCTATGCAAAGATTCTGGGGTAAACAATATAGGAAGAGAGAGCTCTGCCTGTTAGCCTCTGCTGATGATATTTGAGCTGTTTTAGAATATAATTTTTGGTGTAATAGAGCCAGCACCAGGTAAAGATATGTAAGTTTATGCCCTGCACTGTTTGGCATCCAATAAGTCACCTCCCCTGACATATTTTCACTGTAAAACATGAAGGGATGGACCAGGTGATGTGTGGCATCATTTCCTGAAAAAAAATTTTTTTTAGCTAGATTAAGAAAGAAGACTCAAGTTAATGAAATTAGAAATGAAAGAAGAGATTACAACTGAAGCCACAGAAATAAAGAGGATCATGAGACTATTATGAATGATTATACAGCAACCAACTGGACAACACAGAAGAAATGCATAAGTTACAGAAATATACAAACTGCCAAGACTGAGTCATGAAGAAATAGAAAATCTGAATACACCTGTAACTAGCATGGAGGTTGAATCAGTAATTAAAAACCTCAACAAAAAAAGCCCAGGACCAGAGAGCTTCCCTAGCAAAACTTGCCTAACATTTACATAGGCATTAATGACTACAGTTAATTAAACTGTATTGTACACTTGAAATTTGCTAAGAAAGTAGATGTTAAGTGTTCTCACTAAACCAAAAAAAAAAAAAAGGTAACTATGTGAGTCTATGGGTGTATTAATTAGCTTGATTGTGGTAACAATTTCACAATGTACATGTACAGCAAATTATTCTGTTGTACACCTTAAATATATATAATTTATATGATTTTTGTCAATTATACTTCAATAAAGCTGGAAAAAGAATTAATGCCAATCCTTCTCAAAATTTCCCAAAATTGAAGAGGGAACACTTCCAAACTCATTTTATGAAGCCAGAATCACCCCAATACCAAAACCAGACAAATAAACCATAAGAAAATAATTATAGGCCAATATCCCTGATGAATATTGATGCAAAATTTATCAACAAAATACTAGCAAACAAAATACTAGCAAAATACAGCATATTAAAAGGATCATACACCATAACCAAGGGGGATTTATCCCTGGCATGAAAATATGATTCAACATATCAAAATCAGTAAATGTGATACACCACATTAACAGAATGAAGGATAAAATTCACATGATCATCAGTAGATGCAGAAAAAGCATATAATAAAGTTCAACATTTTTTATGATAAAAATATCAACAAATTAGGTATAGAAGGATATTACCCCAACATAACAAAGGCCTTAAGTGAAAAGCCCACAGCTAACATCATACTCAATGATGAAAAACAGAAAGCTTTTCCTCTAAGATCTGAAACAAGGCAAGGATACCCCCTCCATTTATTTCTGTTCAATACAGTGCTTCAAGTCCTAGCCAGAGAAATTAGGCAAGGAGGGGAAATAAATGGCATCCAAATTACAAACAAAGAAGTAAAATTGTCCCTGTTTGCAGATGATATAATAAAGAAACCCCAAAGATTGTAGAAAAGATTGTTAGAACTGAAAAATAAATTCAGAAAAGTTTTGGAATACAAAATCAACACACCAAAGGCAATTGTGTTTCAATACACTAATAAACTATCTGAAAAGGCAATTAGGAAAACAATCTAATTTATAACAGTATCAAAATAAAATACTTAGTAATAAAATTAAGGAAGTGAAGGACTTGTACACTGAAAACTAAAAAACACTGATGAAAGAAATTAAAAATGACACAAACGAAGATATCCTGTGTTCATGGATTTAAAGACTTACTCTTGTTAAAATATCCGTACTACCCAATGTGATTTATAGATTCAATGCAATTCCTATCAATATCGCAATGGCACTTTTTCCCCAGAAGTAGAAAAAATATTCTAAAACTCATATGGAACCACAAAGACCTCAAATAGCCAAAACAAATCTTGAAAACTATGACTCAAGCTGGAGGCATTACATTCCTGATTTGTATATGTTATAATGCTCTAGTAATCACACCAATATGCTATTGGCATAAAGACATATAAATCAATGGAACAGAATAGAGAGCCCAGAAATAAATCCATGCACATATGCTCAACTGATCTTTGACAAGTATGCCAAAAATACACAGCAGGGAAAGACTAGTCTCTTCAACCAATAGTGATGGTAAAATTGGTTATCTACATGCAAATGAATAAAATTGAAACCTTCACTTAACACCATATGCAAAAGTCAACTCAAAATAGATTAAAGATTTAAATGTAATATGTGAAACTATAGAACACTTAGAGGAAAACATAGGGGAAAAGATTCCTGACATAGATCTAATGATTTCATAGCTGTAACAGTAAAAGCACAGGCAGCAAAAGCAGAAATAGACAAGACAGACTACATCAAACTGAAAAGCTTTTGTATAACAAACGAAGCAATCAACAGAATGAAAAGCCAACTTAAGGAATAGGAAAAAAATTTGTAAACCATGTATCTGATAAAGGGTTAATTTCCAAAAAAACATAAAGGACTCCTGTAACTCAGTAGCAAATAAACCCATTAATGTGATTTTAAAATGGGCTAAGAACCTGAATAGACATTTCGCCAAAGAAACATACAAGTGCCCAAAACATATATGAAAAGATCCTTGACCTTGCTAATCAGGGAAATGCAAATCAAAACCACAATGCAACATCACCCCACACCTCTTAGGATGGCTATTATCAAAAGAACAAAATACAACAAATGTTGATGAGGTTGTGAATCAACTGGAACCCTTTTACACTGATGATGGGAATACAAAATGGTGCAGTGACTTTTGAAAACTATTTTTTGTTTTCAAAAACCTCAAACAACTTTTTGAGGTTCCTCAAAAAGTTCAAATTAGAAAAATCATATTATCCAGCCATCCCACTTCTGGGTATTTATCCATAATAAATTGAAATCAGGGTCTTGAAGACGTATTAGCACTCCCATGTTTATTCTAGCTTATTTATAATAGCCAAAATGTGAAAACAACCTAAATGTCCATAGATAGATTAATGAATAAAGAAAATGTGGCATACACATACAACAGACTATCATTCAGCCTTTACAAAGAAGGAAATTCTGCAATACATGACAACATGAATGAACCGGGAGGGCAATTTTGCTAAGTGAAATGAGCCAGTCACAGAAGGGCAAATACTGCACAATTCCACTTATATGAGATATGGAAAACAGCCAAACCCATAGAAGTAAACCATAGAATTGTGGTTTTCAGGGGTGAGTGGAGGGTAAATGGAGTGTTGATAATCAACAGTCATAAAATTTCAGTTATGCAAGATGGATAATTTGTAGAGATCTGCTGAACAATATTGTGCCTATGGATTATGATACTGTATTTTGCACTTAAGAATTTGTTGCGTTCTTAAGTTCTTACGTTAAATGTTAAGTGTTCTAACCACAGTAAAATTAGTAATAAAAAGAAACAGCCTTGCTGGCACCTTGATCTTGCACTGCTAGCCTCCAAAATTCTGAGAAAATAAATTTGTTGTTTAAGCCACCCAGTCTGGTCCTTTGTTAGGGCAGCCCGGATAAATTAATACACCAGAGAAATCACTGCCATGTTGTTCCTCAAGTCCCAACGTTCCTAGTCATCTCACCAGCTTTCTGCCTTTCAAAGTCTTCCTATGGTTTTCTACTGTGTCAGGTTTAGGACTTTTCATTTTAAGACTGAAGACCTAGAAGAAAGGGGGCTTCTCCAACTTGGCTGGAACCAGAAGTCTCCTGCTAAGGGTCACCAGGCAGAAGTACAGGATGACTACATTACGTAAACCCTTTCCAATTTGTAAGGATCAAATGAAATAGGCATGTGTCAGCTATGTGTCAGGATTAGCTGTTTCTTTTGTGACCCTCCTGTTCATATCACTATATGCTCAGCATGAATGGGAATAAAGTAAGCATCGGATTCAGTCCCCACTTCACTGTTCTTCTCTTTTAATTTACTCTCTAAATAATACCCAACTAGAGACCCTGACCAGTTCAAACACCTAGACTTGCTTCTTCTTTGCTAGTCCGTGCATCCACGAGGATTGAACTTGCTTTACGGCACATCAATACTCATCTGTGCCTTTGTTATAAATCTCCCTAGTGGCAGCATTGCAAGCCTTACATCTGCCCGTTGTGCAGCTTAATTCCAGCCTATTGCTGTCAGTATCTGCAGGGATTAAATACTGATTTTTTGGTTTTTTTAAGTTAAGTATCTCCTTTATCTACAAGACACTTTAAATCTGTAAATAATAGACCACTATGGGATGCAAGGTGCTTCCCGTGGATTTTTAAGGAGGATGTTTGATCTTTTTCTCAGGCCTGGATACTGTATTCTCTGTTCTCCCATTAAATTTTTGTTTAATATTGACTGAAAGGGGTGAGCAGTAACACTAAGAGGTGCCCTGGTGGCTCAAGGACTCCAGAAATGTTACTATCTTCCATGGAGCTGCAGGATGTGATAACAAAGGAAGAGCGGGCCTTCTTCCTTTCAGCTGAATCACATCTGAGAAAATGAGCTTCTGGCTTCTCCTGCTTCCCAATGTGGCACTCAGCAACATACTTTCAAGTCCAGTATGCTTTTTTTATTTTTCCTCATTACTTTGCTGTTTTTAAATGCTTAGCCTCAAAAGTATCCTGGCAATTAATTGTGGCGCTTCATAGAAATTATTCTTAACCCTTGACCCCCCCCAGTTTATGTAATCTCTGCCCTCCCTAAAGATAACTCGGAGTGGCCAAAGTGTCATGACTCTTGTAAATTTTAACATCTTTTTTGTGAACCAAAGGAGGGTGATTGAATTGGGCAAATACCTGACGTTTGGTGCTAAAAAGTCCTTTAACAACACTTTGTAGATTCACAACAAACTCTTATCTATAGTTATAATTAAGAGCATACTGTTAGTTTCTTTCTTTTTTTTTCTACATCTTTATTGGAGTATAATTGCTTTACAATGGTGTGTTAGTTTCTGCTGTATAACAAAGTGAATCAGCTATACATATACATATGTTCCCATATCTCTTCCCTCTTGCGTCTCCCTCCCTCCCACCCTCCCTATACCACCCCTCCAGGTGGTCACAAAGCATCGAGCTGATCTCCCTGTGCTATGCTGCTGCTTCCCACTAGCTATCTACCTTACGTTTGGTAGTGTATATATATCCATGCTGTAAGGCCAACTGGCCCGAGGCAGGGGAACACAATCAGATTCACAGGTTGCATCAGACCGAAATTCTCCGGACCACCCAGTTCCAGGAACTGACCTGGGGACTTTGAACCCAGCCCAGCCTTCCAGCCTTTCGAGGGGCGGGACTAATGGTCCCCCAGGATACCCGAAAAGACCACCAAATAAGGAATACCCTGCGCCTTCCCAGATTCACCACACCCCTTTCCCTTCTTCCCCTATAAAATCTTGCCCAACCCTCGCCCGGGTGCGACTTCTCTGGCCCCTTTCTCTCGGACCAGTGAACCTCGCCCGGGAGCGCTCCCTAATAAAGCTCACTTGAAGCTTTCCTCTGTTTCGCGGTGCCGTTTGTTAAGATCCGACCTTACACATGCCTCTCTCCCGCTTTGTCACAGTTTCTTAAATGTGTTTTGAAAGTCTAAAACCCTCCTCTGCAAATAGAACGCAAAGCTATAAAAACACAAGTAAATTACCCCGTCATCTATACTTAATAACATCTAAACACCAATGACTATTGTAATGAAAAACATGAAATACTTTCTATTTGTGAAACAATATTTACACTTTCAAACTGTATTTGGAGATGAAAATGAACTCTCCCAGCTATACACAGAGAATCCATTAATTAAAGACAATTGTTTAATTATTAGCAGTTTGCATAGTTAACCAAGGCTCATAATTTTCCAAGTTCAGAGATCAGAAACCACATTTTCTCACTTAAGCTGTGTATACCAGACTCATCTTCAAAGGCCAAACTAGGAAGGGTTCAGGAGGCCATAAAACTCAGATTTCATTAAGAGGTAAGGAAACTGATGCTCAAGGTAAGTGGCTTGTCCACGGTTATAAAACCAGTTGATCCTAGACTCAAATTCCGACCTCTTAACTCCCGGACTGTTGGTTTCAAACCTTGGGCGTTCCCTGAGTAAAATGTGAAACTGGCCCCAGTACAGGGAGAGCAAGGAAAAACCAGAGAAAGAAGAAGACCACTACAGATTGGTAGGTGGCAGGTTTAAAAACAAAAAGCAAGGGAACTTACATGTGAAGTTTCTCTCCGGCGGCCGCAAGATGATCTCCTCACCCGCCTGCCAGAATCTTAAGGGTTTATATAGAGCACTTCTGAACGTTTGAGAGGAAGACTCCAGGAATCTGGCCGGTGAGAGAAAGAGAACACACGGCGTGCCTCAGGCTGTTGCAGTCACACCGGCCTCTGCTGCCACAGGCTTGTCCCGCATTCCAATTATAACTACTGTACCCCTCCCTCCCCCTGACATGAGTGAGCCAGAGCCCCCTAATCAGCCGCTCCCTTAACCCCCTCCTGTCTGGGCAAAGAACAGATGTCAGAGGGTAACCTACACGCAGAGGTGGGGCCAAATCCAAAGCTGAAGCCCAGGAGCTGTGTGAACAAAGAAGAGAAAGGACATATATACACTACCAAACGTAAAATAGCTAGCTAGTGGGAAGCAGCCACATAGCACAGGGAGATCAGCTCGGTGCTTTGTGACCACCTAGAGGGGTGGGATAGGGAGGATGGGAGGGAGATGCAAGAGGGAGGGGATATGGGGATATATGGATATGTACAGCTGATTCACTTTGTTATACAGCAGAAACTCACAGAACATTGTAAAGCAATTATACTCCAATAAAGATGTTAAAAAAAGAAAAGTTTATATAGAGGCTTTCATGAGGTTCAGTCATGTATATGGCCAGATGGTTTCAATAACATTATGATCTGAGGCTGCATCCTTGAAGTAGTTCCTCGGAGTGGGGGTGGGGTGTAAGGAGCCTCTGATTGCCCAAGTCTAGCCTCCATTAGGGACAACCTCCAACACAGGCTAATCCTATTTTCATTATATTAATGATTTTCACATTTTAGTGGTATATCAGAATCACCTGAAGGGCATGTTAAAACACAGACAGCCGGCTCCCACCCTCAGAGTGTCTGATGCAATTTACCTGAGGTGGGACCCAAGAATATGCATTGGAAACAAGATTCCACATAGCTGTTGATGCTGCTGGTCCCAGGGACCACTCTGAGAACCACAGCAGTACAGTGGTTTCCTCTTACGTTATGTAGTACTTTACTTTTAAAGGACTTTTAAAAACTTTTTATTTTGGAGAATTTTGTAAATACACAAAAGTGGACAGATATGTATAAGGAACCGTCACAAATCTATTGAGTATGAACAACCATCCAACAATGGGCCATCTAAAGGACTTCTTATCATGCCACTTTATTTTTTTCTGCACTTTCTCCTGGGAGACAGGCATTTTCATAATTTCCAAGATGCTAACAAAAATTGTTTTGTATTATTACTCTGCTAATGTTTAGTTTGCAGTGTTACTTAATGTACACTGTCTCCACAACTCTAAGTCGGAGACAGTGGTTTCCCAGCTTCCATGTTACAGTGAGGGAAATGGAGGCTCAGATGGTCATTAAGCAACTCACCCAGGACTCATACTTAAGTCCAACTCCAGAACTTATCATGACAGACACTATATTCAATTGTTTCAGTTAAAGTCAAACTTACCTGATTTTAAGACAAAAGCACATTTCAGCTGCACTTACTTTCATATGTGTAGCCGGTAATGGTGATACAACCTAAGCACTTGTGGTCAAGTGTTAATATGGTTAGTGGCCCAGGAAGATTCAGACCTCCTGGTGGAATGGTACTGGCTGCATTTTCAATCAAACCCCCAGTGTGGTTAATTGCTATTAGGATTTAGACACCATCACCTGACTCATTCTTCATGCCAGAGTTGGAGTTCTTCCTTCCTTTAGGACCTGAGTCTCCCTGGGACTTGTCGAGGAGAAAGACATTTTCCTCTGCCCTTCGAGGTTCTTCTGGCTATTCTAATAATTAAATTGACATGAGACAGATTAATGTGGGAAAATCAAACAAAAGTTTAATAACATGTCTAAACGGGAGAGACCCAGAAGAAATAAGTAACTCACCAAAATGGCTGAAGCCCTCACCTTAAATATCATCTTCAGCTAAAGACAAAAGATGATGTTGAGGGAGGCGAGAGTCAGGAGAGGTTACCAGGAAAAGAACGGTAAACAATCTTTATGCAGATTTAAGTCATCATCTTCTCCACTGATAAGAAATTCTAGAGATTAGAGTCATCCTCTTCTTCCTGGTACAGTAAGGCAGACATAACTTACTAATGGAGGTTTCCCTTATAAATGTTCATGTTTCTTACAAAAAAGTAACTCCTATTTGGTTTTCTGAGTTTTTTCCTTATCTGTTGCTTCTTAAAAAACAACCAGCTTAAAATAATTAATGTGCCAAAGAGATATATTTTGGGGTACCAAATTTTTCTCACCTACAGACTCTTGCCTCTTGTTTTCAGAAATATGCATAGTTTTTGTCATCTGTGTGTCTCAGATGACTTGTGAGGCTCAATGAATTATTAAGAACTGTTTAGATGAATGCTCATTTATAGTAGCATGGTCTTGAAATAATTCTCTGCACTACATATTCATATGCATATACATTATGAGTTATACATCTGCATTTATGACTCAATGCTCACACAAAATTTTAAAACATCTATGTATGTCAAATAAAATGCCACTGATCATGGTTAATGAAATCTTATCCTAAACTGCTAACCTTTGCAATGTTCTAATAGTTATTACCTTTGAGACATAATTGATTTAGTCAGTGTTGTTACATGCGTCTCTATTTGTGATGGACATGGTGCTCTGTACATTCTGTGATTAGAACAGAACAAACAGAAAAGGTAGAAAAAGCTCTGTCTGAGATAAAGCTTGGCAGTTACAATACTTTCTTAACACTGACCTGTGACTTTTTAAAAATGCGATTCCGGTTTCTTTTCTTCAAGTTTATTACACTGTAATAGTAAAGAATGGTTTTAGGGAATTTGTGAAATGACATCTATTTTTATCTAAGATCTATGAAGAAAAATGAAAATATTTAATTTATGATACATTTTTATTGAGGTATAATTTACATATAACATTGTGTAAGTTTGAGGTATATTTATATATCGCAATATGATTACTACAGTTGTGTTATCGAACACCTTTATCATGTCACGTAATTATCATTTATTTTTTAGTTGAGAACAATTAAGATCTAGTCTCTTAGCAACTTTGAAGTTTATAATACAGTATTGTTGACTATAGTCACTATGTTGTGCATTTGATCCCCAAGACTTATGTATCTACTAGTTGCAAGTTTGTGCCCTTAACCAACATCTCCTCAATTTCCTCCCCTACCCCCCAGACCCTGGTAACTACAATTCTACTCTCTGTTTTTATAAGTTTAGTTTTTTAGATTATTATTTTAGATTATTATTTAGATTATTATTTTAGATTATTATTTTATAATTATTATTTTATAATTTTAGATTATTATTTTATAAAATTATTATTTTATTATTTTATAAAAAACTTATATTTTTATAAGTTTAGTATTTTAGATTATTATATATAATAATAAGTTTAGTTTTTTAGATTATTATTTTATTATTTTTAGATTATTATTATTATTTAGTTTTTAGACTATAAACCAGTAATCCAGTAAGTAAAATGTTTCTCTTAGTTCTGTGAGCTGTTCTAGCAAATTAATTGAGCCCAAGGAGGGGGTCATGGGAACCTCTGATTTAGAGCCAGTTGGTCAGAAGTGCAGGTGACAACCTGGACTGGCAGTCTGAGGTGGAGAGGGTTGTTGAGTCCTCCAGTTTTTAGACTGTCTGCCAGAAGTACAGGTAACAAACTTGGGCTTGTGCTGGTGTCTGAAGTGGAGGGTGGTCTTGTGGGACTGAGCCCTTTACCTGTGGAATCTCATTCTATTTCTGGGTAGGTAGTATCAGAATTGAGTTGAATTCTTGGACACCTTGCTAGAGTACAAGAATTGCTTGTTGGTGTGGGAAAGCATCCACATACACACATTGGAATTGAGTCTGGGAAGCTTATTTAGCTGAATACACGACAGAAATGTCTATACATGTGCACCAAATGTCGGACAGGAATGTTCTTGGCAGTTTTGTACATAAAGACCAAAACCTGGGAACAACACAAATGTCCAACCACAAGTGAAAGGAAAAATACATATGATACATTCATACAATGTAATAATGTGATATATATAATGTGATTCATATAACGGGATATAACTCACAATGAAAATAATAAACTACTGATAGATGCAAAAACATGGATGAATCTCACAGACAAAATATTATGTGAAAGAAATCCAAACAGAAAAGAGGACAAACTATGTGATTCCATTTATATGAGGTTCAAAAGAGCCACAATTCTTCCATAATGACAGCATTTAAAATCATAGTGACCTAGAGCAAGTGACGCTGAAATGTAGATTTAGTATCATTTCTTTTCATTGTGAAATGTCACTCAGTCATATAACTCATTACTTTCTTCCTTTTTAAAAAAAAAATTATTTATTTATTTATATTTGGCTGCATTGGGTCTTCATTAGTGCACGAGGGCTTTTCTCTAGTTGCAGCGAGCGGGGGCTACTCTTCGTTGTGGTGCGCGGGCTTCTCATTGCAGTGGCTTCTCTTGTTACAGAGCACAGGCTGTAGGCGTGTGGGCTTCAGTAGTTGTGGCACGTGGGCTCAGTAGTTGTGGCCCACAGGCTCTAGAGCACAGGCTCAGTAGTTGTGGTGCACAGGCTTAGTTGCTCCGAGGCATGTGGGATCTTCCTGGACCAGGGCTTGAACCTGTGTCCCCTGCATTGGTAGGTGGATTCTTAGGCACTGCTCCACCAGGGAAGCCCCATTATTTTCTTTCTTACACACAGAAGTAACAACTTGAAAACAATTTAAAGCTTGTATACATCTATGTAGCCAGCACAACTTATACAACTCCTTGTAAGCTATTGTTTAAGTAACTGCAAAGGTGTATCTATTCTTGGAGGACTGCAGTATAAGTCTAAAAGAAGAGCTTTGCTTAAAAAAATATTTATCTTTTTTTGAGATTTACAAAAATAAATGTCTAATAAATACCTTATTTCATAATTTTTAAATATATGCCTTATTTTCAGACACATTGTTGTTTCAAAGAATGATAAATAACATGCAGACCTGGAAGAAAGATACAGCCCCTATTTCTAAACCATACTCTGGATGGGACTATTTTCTACCCAAGCTGGACTATTCTACAAAGACACACAAGGCAGGAAGGTGCTCTAGACACAGGAAATTCAGGCCACAAAGACATCTGCTGAGGTGTTGAGTTTTGGTTTTGCTAAAGTTTTGCAAAATCCTCTGTCATGGTTGTCCCAGATACAAAATTACACAGGGAATTAATTCTCAGGGATGCAGCTGAAGTCACAAGTTTTGTCTGTCTTTGGAAATCTCAGGATTCTTTTTCAGTACTGCCTTTCTGATCTTGGAAATGGAGCAAATCTTCACACTCTGGAGATGATTTTTTACACCAGAGGACAAGCTTAAATATCATTTTTCTTTTGGGGAGTGACATTTTTAAATGGTAACCTTGACATATTATTAAATGTGTCACCTCTCCCAATTAAAATATCCTTTTACAAGCCAGGTGCCGCTCTCAGCATTACAATGGCTGAACTAAAGTGGAATACAGAGGAAGATTTTTCACATCAGTGGAAGTGGTAAAGCCAGAAAATGAATTGGATTCCTTTTAGATGAATCTTTTATGGATCAGCAGATTTATTCAGAGTTACTTAAAAAGCAGTTAACATTCCATTAGCAACAAACTGTGATCTGTGTCAGCAATAAGACACTCTTCGGTCATTTATTTCAGCACAAGAAGTCACTTCAGAAAAAAATGCAATTATTGAATCTCTAAAAGGCAAATAAATACTGAGGCAAAACTAGGTCATTTTTCTTATAGAATTATGAACATTATGCTTGATTCTTTGCTTCATTTAATCAAAGCATTTGTTTTATTTTTGTAAGTTTATGATCAGGAAGGAAAGATAAATGATTTTTTTTTAAAAAAGAACAGTAATGTTAACATATTTTCACCAAGTTCATAGCAATGATTTCAGGAACAAATGGTTGGAGCTATTGCTTGAAGGGATGGGAGATGCTATTTGGAGTTTCCCAAGCCTGTGTTGTAGGACAGGGGTACTACCAGACATGAAGAGACGCCTGGCCTCAAGTGCTGGGGAAACTTGGAGAGGTTAGCGTTCAGAGGCTTATTAATGCAGAGTGCTCTTCACTTTGACTGCGTTGGGCCTAACCTCAAGCCCCTATACTTTAGAATCTCTTTTGGCATTAACAAGATGGAAGCAGATAGTAGAAAAATCCCAAAGGGGTCTATGAGTCATGCTGAAAGTTGGTGTCTCATAGAGTAGAGAGGTAAAGGGCCCTGAACCCCTTTTGACTTTTGAAATAAGTGGATGGCAAGGATGCTGGAATAAACTGAAAGCATTCATGTTATTTTTTTCTCTGAGTTAATTAAATGAATATGAAGCTAGATCTCCTCTTCTGGGAAAATGGAGTAAATGTATTTGTCCATTTTCCTCCCAATAAGTACAACTAAAACACACACACACACACACACACACACACACATATGTAAGTATATATATGTATGTATGTATAAATATGTATATTACTCTAAAAGATGGAGAGAAGGCAGATGGACTAAGGACAACCTTGGAACTCAAGGAACAACATGGCTGTGAGTTTCCAAGGAAAGTCTGCTCTCTTTAGAGAAAGGACTCAGAAAAGGTCAGCCTAGCAGAGAGAAAACTTAAACAATAGCTTCTCTACTCCAGCCAAATACTACAGAAAAAACTATTGCCTCACACTCACCCTCACCAATAAAGGCCAAATGGGGGGCCTAGACTTTCAGACTCACATTTGCTAGGCTGTAAGGAAGCGCCATAATTCCCCACTGGAGTGGTGTCAAAGAAGGTTGAGTAGGGGCCAGGGCTTTCATAGTCAGCCCTGCTAGGTGGTAATAAGGCTCTGCCTTCAGGGGAGGTCTCTGTCAGGGAAGGCTCTGCCTTCAGGGGAGGTCTCTGTCAGGGGAGACCGCTGCGTGGAAAGCCTGAATATCTACCCACACCCTGCAGCAACAAGATGCTCCTGCCCCTCCCAACTGGGGTGGTGGAGAGACAAGACTTTCACCACCTCTCTCTCGCACATGAGGAGGACACCAGCAGCACAATGGAGGGGGGCAGAAAAAAGGGTTAGTGAACTGAAAGATAGAACAATTCTAATTCTAATCTGAATAACAGAGAAGAATCTAAAAAATGAAGAGAGTCTCGGGGATCTGTGAGATTATAACAAAAATCTAATATTCATGTCATCAGAATCCCAGAAAGAGAGAGGAAAAAGGATAAGGCTGAAAACGTACTTGGAGAAATAATGGAGGAAAACTTCCAAAATCTGGCAGAAGACATATACCTACAGTTTTTAAAAGCTGATACAATTCCAAATAGGATAAATCCAAAGAAATAACAACACACAATAGAGTCACACTTCTGAAAAATGAAAACAGAGTAAAAATCTTGAAAGCAGCCCAGAAAAATGACACCTTACCAACAGGGGAAAACAATTAGAATACAATGAATTCATTATTAGAAACCATGGAGGTGACACATTTTTTTTTTTTTCCAGTGCTGAAAGTAAAGAACTGTCCACCTAGAATCCTATATACAGTGGAAATATTGTTCAGAAAGGAAGCCCAGATATTCTTAGACAAAGGAAAGTTAGTGGAATTTGTCACCTAGAGATGGACTCTAAAGGTGAGAGAATTTCTCTAACAGAAAGAAAATTATAAAAGCAGGAATATTGGAATATAAGAAAGGAAGAAAGAATGCAGTGAGCAAACATATGGGTAAATGCCAGAGACTTTCCTTCTTCTCTTGAGTTTTCTAAATTATGATTGATGTTGGAAGAAAAAATTATAACATTCTCTGATGTGGTTCTAAATACCTGTAGAGGAAATATTTTTTAAATTATATAATAAGCAAGGGAGCATAAAGGGAGGTAAGAATGCTGCACTTCACTCAAACTGATAGAATGACATTAGTAGACTGAGAAGTTATGAATATATAATACAATAAGTAAGCTATCATGAAAATTTTATGCAGAGTTACTCTTAAAAAACACTTTAGATGAATCAAAGTGAGACTTAAAAAATCTACACGTAAACCACAGCAAGACAGGATCATAAACAGAGAAACAAAAAATGGAATGAACAAAGACAAATTAAAAAAATAAAATGCTTAAAAATAGGGAGAAGATTGGCATTTTTCTATTAGGTAAGAAACGTGTTGTATCATTACAGCCCCTGTAGGCATCAGAAGGTTAATAAGGGAATAATACAAAAGTGTCTACACACATACATTTATCTACACAATTGGCAAGGATGTGCAGAAAGTGGAACCTTTGTGAATTGCTGTTGCAATTGTAAAATGGTGCATGGAAAATAGTATGGCGGTTCCTCAAAAAATTAATAATAGGATCACCATATGTTACAGCAATTCCACTTTCAGGTATATACCCATTAACTGAAAGCAAGGAATCATACACATATTTGTACACCCATTTTCTTTTTTCTTTTTAATTGAAGTATAGTTGATTTACGGGTGAACAGCACAATTATTCAGTACATATATAACATGTTCTTTTCATATTCTTTTCCATTATGGCTGATTACAGGATATTGAATATAGTTCCCTGTGCTATACAGTAGGACCCTGTTGTTAATCTATTTTATATACAGTAGTTTGTATCTGCTAATCCCAAACTCCTAATTTATCCCTCCTCTGCCCCCTTTCCCCTTTGGCAACCATGTTTGTTTTCTATGTCTGTGAGTCTGTTTGTGTTTCATAAATGTTCATTTGTGCCATATTTCAGATTCCACATATAAGTGACATCATATGGTATTTGTCTTTCTCTTTCTGACTTACTTCACTTAGTGTGACAACCTCTAGGTCCATCCATGTTGCTGCAAATGGCATTATTTCAGTCTTTTTTATGGCTAGGTAATATTCCATTGTATATATGTACCACATCGTCTTTATCCATTCATCTGTTGATGGACACTTAGGGTGCTTCCATGTCCTGGCTATTGTAAATAGAGCTGCAGTGAACATTGTGGTACATGACTCTTTTTGAATTATGGTTTTCTCAGGGTATATGCCCAGTAGTGGGATTTCTGGGTCGTATGGTAGTTCTATTTTTAGTTTTTTAAGGAACCTCCATACTGTTCTCCATAGTGGCTGTATCAATTTACATTCCCACCAACAGCATAGGAGGGTGCCCTTTTCTCTATACCCTCCTTAGCATTTGTTATTTGTAGATTTTTTAATGATGGTCATTCTGACCATGTACACCCTTTTTCATAGCAGCATTATTCACAATAGTCAAAAGGTGGAAGCAACCCAAGTGTCCATCGATGGATGAAGGGATAAACGAGTTGTGGTATATATATATAGACACACAATGGAATATTATTCAGCTCTAAAAAGAAGGAAATTCTGTCATATGCTACAACAGGGATGAACCTTGAGGACATTAGGCTAAGTGAAATAAGCTAGTCATAAAAGGACAAATACTGTATGATTCCACTTATCTGAGGTGTCTGGAGTAGTCAAATTCATAGAGGCAGAAAGTATAATGGTAGTTGCCAGGGGCTGTAGCGAGGGGAGAATAGGGAGTTATTGTTTAATGGGTACGTAGTTTCAGTTTGGAAAGGTGAAAAGTGTTCTGGGATAGATAGTGTTAATAGCTGAACAATGTGAATGTACTTAATACCACTGAACTGTAAACTTAATGGTTAAAATGGTAAATTTTGTGTATTTTACCACACATAACACAAAAATGTTAAAATGAACAAAAGTACTTGACTCAGATACATAAATAAGGTACCACATAGTATTTATTTATCTCTATATCTGGTTATATACCTCATCTCCCTCACTGCAACTTGGTCTGACCTTGGTATAATGTGGAGGCCATCAACCTTCTACATTCCTTATTCCATATATCAGTGTTCTTGTGCTTTCTCTTTAAATAGGTCCAGAAGGAAATCCATCTGGCAAACACATTCAGAGTAAAGAATTAGTGCCTGAAGTTTAAGTGTAAAGGAGAAATGTCAGGATTCAGGTGTAACCCAGGGATAATCAATATAGACAGACTTCCCCAGCGGTATGATCAAGCCACTTGAATGGTATTAGTAAGCAAGACACAGCATAGAAGCTCCAGTTTGTTTCTCTCTATACATTTACCTTATTTCTCTATCTGGAGTTCAGCCTTATTGATGTTTGTCTGCTGCATACACTGTCATACCTTGGCTCCCAAATTTTCCTAACTGAATAACTGAGACCGAAAGAGCTTCTCCCGTCCCAACGCCAAATTCCTAGAGAAAGAATCTGATGGCTTTTCCCAGGTGAGTTCCATGCTCTTTTTCCAATTGATTTGTGTGGTCATGTGGGAGGATGAATACGGATACTGAGGACTCATCTAGAATCCAGTGACATTTGTCTTTTGAAAGAAATGAAGCTATTGGTAAAAGAGAACCATAGGCATGAGTGAAGCAGATAACTTTGGATGAACACTTTGCTGGTGCCTCACAAATACCACTGCCTGGACAGCCTATGCATGTAGTGGGGATGCCCTCACCTCTGTGATACAGATGTCAACAGTTCCTACATAAGTATTAGAGGATGGGAGTGATTCATCAGTTCCTGTTAGCACCTCTCCCATACTCATTCAACACTCACTGGCCAGTACATAAACAACCCTGATCCATTGCAAATTTCTGCTGAAGGGCTTTCTTTCAGATGCTTGTGAATTAATGCCCTTAGAAAGTAAATGTTCCTATGGAGCAGCCCTTAGCAATGACAAATGAGTACTGGAGGATGAATATGGACCCCACTTGGCTCTGAGAAAGAAGGGGGATTACTCTGAGGCATGATCTACCTTGGACTTCAGAGATCCTGAGGAGAAGTGATATCCATTTGGACACAGAACAAACCTGTTAATAACTCACCCTCTTTTGGGTTCCTCCCCTTCCACATATCATCTCACTACCTTCTTCCCCTAATGGTGCTTTCTGTGATCAACGCCCAAATAAACTACCTCCTATCACATACCATATAAAGATTTCCCTCTTTGGGATGCAACGTAAGATAGGAGCATAGGACATAAATTGCCAAATGCCTATCTTCAGGGCTGGCATGATGGAGAGAAACAGGAAAGGACAGTCATTGGCAAAGGTAAGAGAGAGAAGCAGGAGCCGTGAGAAAGCTTCAAGTCTAACGTGTACCTGGCTGAGTCAGGGTGCAGAGTGTGAATACAGCTTGAACACTGGAGGAAGATCTAATCTACGCAGAGAAGGGAAAAAGAAGCATTGGAGAAGAGGGGGTAACGTCCTCAGCCAGATCATGGTGCAAGATCAGTAACAGACAAGCTAAGTAAGACTCATCCCCTTGAAATCTTAGCAGATGGGAACACAAAGGGAGCAGGGCCCTGCTGGCTGCCTGGAGACATGGGATTCATGTGGTCAGTAACCTGAGATGTATTAGGGAAACTTCTCAGCTGAGATCCAGAGGAGTGAATTAACAATCCACTAATATATTCTTACTTTTCACTTGAGTAATTAATTGTTAACCAGTCAATATAAAGATACTGCCTTACAAATGAAACCATTGGCTAATGTTTCACTTCAGTAAAGTGCTTCTTGTAAGAGGAAAGAATCCTTTCCTTGTAGATATAATTTTAAAAAGATAAGGCCTTCATTTGAAAACTGTATAAGACACCATATTTTAAGGCTTAAAAACAGAGAGAACTTCAGAGTTTTACTCAGGAACATGTTAATTAATAAGTAAACATATAAAGATCCAACAATCTGATATGTATTCACTGAGACTACAGTAACTCTGACAGAAAAAAAGCATAGAAATTACTTATCTAATCCTAAACTGTAGACACCAAGGTTCTTTTCAGTGATAGCTGATGAGAAAGAACCAGTTCCAATATCCCTCACTAGTTGACTGAATTGCAAAGTTTTACATAAGTCTTTCAAAGCTAAGTACTTCCTGAAACAGAGAAAAAAAAAAAAAAAAAAAAACTTTAGTAACTGATTATAATCTATATAATTAAACCTCTAGAAACTCCATAGCTATTTCTACTTGAAAGTGATTGGATTTCCTTTATTAATTATATTTCCAACATTCTAATAAAATTTGTAGTTAAAAATTAACCCAGAGACACTAGGAAAAAGGCACTCTGTTGCTTCTTTGATGTATACCCTTTGGCTCTAAAAACTTAGCAATATAAAAATACAGAATCAAAGAGACTTAGACAAAATAAGCATTTTCGTACACAAAAGACAATATAGAAAGCTGGAGTGCTTAATGGAGCTGATGGTCTATATTCCAAAGCAGGCAGTGGGAGATGCAAATTTACCTCTTTGGGATAAGAAGGACTAGAGATCATCCATGTGAAATGGAGAAAAGGAGTTGGCTTCACTGCTTAAATCCAGGGGCTATGATTTCTAAAAGTAGGGTGAAAAAATACTGGTAACTGCTGCTCAGAGCTGCAGGCAATGGAAGCTCGAGCTGCCTGAGGTTCACTAATCAGTCCTGTATATCTTTCATATCCCTACCAGGGAGGAGGCCCAAGCCTTCATTATGAGAGCTACTTGTCAACTGAGGGCACCAGGACATTCCTGGAAGGAGCCTCATAACTCCTTGTCAGAGAGGAAAGAGCCCGGAAAGTGAAAGAAAAAGAAAACAATGCAAAGCAAAAAAATACATATTCCCCTTAGATAAGCCTGTGATCCACCATTCTAAAATGCATGAAGAAACCTAATGCTAAGAAAGACAATCAATAAGATAAACATCACAACAGGAATTATCTCCTCATGATATTAACTTTATGGAATATTTTGACAAATGCTTTATAGTAAACACTGCTATGATACTCAAAGATAAAATCTTATTAAGGAATGAACAAGAAAACATCAAACGAGAAGCTACATATATTTAAAAGGTGAATATAAAAAAACTAATCGAAATATAAGAAATAAAAAACATCATCAAAATAAACAATAAAATCAATAGACAGGATAAACTCTAAACAGAACACCCCTGAAAAGACTATTACTGACTTGGAAGATAGCACTGAACATTTCATCTACCACACAGCAAAGAGATAAAAAAGGTAAAATATATGTACAAGCTGTTAATATTCCCACAAGATCGATTGAGATCCTTTACACTTAAGCTTCAGGCCCTAAGCTCTTGGGATCTCTTTCCAGAATACAGAAAATGCAGGCAAGGAAGAGAAGGAATATTTGATAAGATATTAGTTGAGAATTTTCTGACATGGAAGAGAGATATAAGTATTCAAAATGATAGCACAGTTTGAGTACCAAGCAGAATAATAACAGTAATAATAACAACAATAATAAAATAACATAATAGACCCATTGCTAGATACATAATAGAGAAATTTTCAGGAAATCAAGAATGAAAGAAAAAAACCTTAAAAGCTAAAAAGGAAAGTCAGTTTACCTTTCAGGTAAACTTGACATAGAACAGATTTCTCATCAACAAGAAAAGTCATAGAAAATAGGGTAATAACTGCAAAGTGCTGAGGGGAAAAATAGTTATGAACCCAGAAATCTATGCCTAGAGAAAGTGTAAATTGAGAGTAAGGGCAAAATGAAGACATCTCTAGAAATAAGACTAAAAGAAGTTAGTTGTCACAAACAAACCCTCACAATATTGATTTAGGTTACAAGAAAAACCTTAAGTGAATGACAATTTTTTTTTCTTCCTGATTGTATGTTTGAACCATGTGTTTTGTTTACAAGGAGGCTCCTCACAATCCCAGCTTAACTCTTTCCTTCCCAGGGTAAATACCCCATGTTGCCCAGTCTGTTCTCCAGGAACTATCCTTGCTATGTGGTTGTTTGGCTCAGTGGGGACAAGACCCGGGACTGCTGTACCCAACATCAGGATCAGGATCTAGATATTCCTCTCTTTAACCAACTTCTTCTTAGTTTACACCACTGCCTCTTCTCTCTGCTTGCTACTTTTTAAATGTTTGTTTTTCAGAGTCATAACCATGGCCCTCTTCTCTTACTGTATATTTTGCCTTAACGTGTGAACATTAGAAGCACCTAAACACACGTTAAAATGTAGATTCTTGCATTTAGCCCCAAATAATGAATCAGAATGGAGGAGAGTGAACCTTGTAACTGCATTTTTAGCAATCAACTAAGACAATTCTAATGCATACTAGGATTTGAGAACCACTGCTTTTATAAGCTTACTATAAACATTATCATGCTTTCCTTTTGACTCATACCAATAAGTCACAAAATTATCAGAATCAAACCCATGTTCTGAGTTCCATATGCATATATTCACCTGCTAACTGGCCATTTCAATATAAATGTCCTTTATTTATCCATCTTCCTACCCCTTTACTCTATGTAGTCCCTTAGCTGAGAATGTGTTCCCACCAACATTTGTTCCCACATTTTCTGTTAATCCCCAGCCCATTAATCCTGAGCTCCAACCATTGCTTACTCCTGGACATGCTATGTACTGTCACATTTTTAGGCTTTGGCACATGTCCCTCCTCCCAGTCTGAGAGGCCACACTCTCCTTCTATACCCAGAAGACAACAACTCCATTAATATCCTGGTCAAATGTAATGTCTTCTGTGAAGCCTTTTCTTACTCCCCAGCCAGGTCCCCACCTCTGTCTTTCTACACCAAGGTCTCAATCACAGCATTTTCCATGTGGTCTGGAAACTACCTATTTACACCTGTCTTCCCCACCAGTCAGGGAGCACTTGCAGGAAGGTCTGACCAGTGCTCATTTGTTTTTTTATCTCAAGGCTCAGTACAGAACCTAGCTTGGAGTAGTACTCAGCATGTGTTTATTAAGTAAGGGCATAAACACATAAGTGAATTGATAGATACTTGGCCAACATTCACAAATTCCAAATCAGCATATGTATTTTTTAAAATGTACAGTGTCAGCTCCATATGGAACTTTCAGAATCTCAGAAAACTCTTAGATTCCGTTCTTCAGAAAATTCACATACTAATGAGCAAATTGAGATCCTCAAGTAAGAAACTCCAAGTAAAATCTTTTAATACTTTTTCAGACTTCTTTTTAAATATGAAGCTACAAAAATCAACAGCATGTTCTGTGTTCTCTAGAGATAAGAAAGAAGTTTGTGGACACTGTTAGCTCTTTATCTGGTTACTCCCCCTACTCCTCATGTAACTGCTCTAGTCTCTGAATTGATGTGGTGCCCTTTGATTTTTTTAAATTGAAGTATAGTTGATTTACAATACTATCTATGATACAAAACTATCACTATAGTGATAGTTTCAGGTATACAGCATAGTGATTCAGTGACTGTTTTCTGAATATATTCCATTATAGGTTATTATAAGATATTGAATATAATTTCCTGTGCTCTACAATAAATCCTTGTTGCTTATGTTTTATGTATAGTAGTTTGTATCTGTCCACTTCTGCTTTGTATGTAGATGCATTTGTACTATTTTTTAGATTTCACATATAAGTTATACCATGTGGTATGTCTTTCTCTGACTTACTTCACAAAGTAAAATATTCTCTAGGAACATCCATGTTGCTGCAAATGGCAATATTTCATTCTTTTTTATGGCTGAGTAATATTTCATTATATATATATATATATATATATATATACACACACACACACACACACACACACACATACGCATTATATATGTATACCACATACTCTTAAGCCAATCATCTGTAGATGGGCACTTGGCTTGTTTCCTTGTCTTGGCTATTGTAACTAGTGCTACTATGAACATTGGGGTGCATGTATCTTTTCAAATTAGAGTTTTCATCTTTTCCAGATATATGCACAGGAGTGGGATTACTGACTTATATGGAAACTCTTTTTTTAGTTTTTTAAGGAATCTCCCTATTGTTCTCCATAGTGGCTGCACCAATTTACATTTACATTTCCACCAACAGTGTATGAGGGTTTCCTTTCCTTCACAATGCCTCCAGCACTTAATATTTGCAGACATTTGATGATGGCCATTCTGAGTGGTTTGAGGTGATATCTCACTGTGGTTTTGATTTACATTTCTCTAATAATTACTGATATTGGGCATCTCTCTATGTGTCGTTGGCCATCTGTATGCCTTCTTTGGGAAAATGTCTATTTAGATCTTCTGCCTATTTTTTGATTGCATTGTTTGTTTTATTTTTCACATTGAGGTCCACAATTTATCTGGAGTTAATTTTTGGTTATGGTGTAAAGTAGAGGTTAAGATTTCTTTTTCTTAAAGGAACGAAACTGAGTTATTCGTAGTGAGGTGGATGGACCTAGAGTCTTTCATACAGAGTGAAGTAAGTCAGAAAGAGAAAGACAAATACCGTATGCTAACACATATATATGGAATTTAAGAAAAAAAACATGTCTTGAAGAACCTAGGGGTAAGACAGGAATAAAGACACAGACCTACTAGAGAATGGACTTCAGGATATGGGGAGGGGGAAGGGTAAGCTGTGACAAAGTGAGAGAGTGGCATGGACATATATACACTACCAAACGTAAAATAGATAGCTAGTGGGAAGCAGCCGCATAGCACAGGGAGATCAGCTCGGTGCTTTGTGACCACCTGGAGGGGTGGGATAGGGAGGGTGGGAGGGAGGGAGACGCAAGAGGGAAGAGATATGGGAACATATGTATATATGTGACTGATTCACTTTGTTATAAAGCAGAAACTGAGACACCATTGTAAAGCAATTATACTCCAATAAAGATGTAAAAAAAAAAAAAAAAGAAGGAAATACATCAACATGATCATTTAAAATCAAATACTAACACAGGAGTGGGTTATGTGCAGCAAGTCTCCAGAGGCTTTATATTTTTATTACCTGGGTTGTAAGGACTCTAAGATGAAAAATAAAAATAATTTTCTCAAGCAATATCCAACATTTTTCTCTATTCATTAAAACAGTAACAACACATTTTTCTGCCAATGGTGCTGCTTAATTAATGTCTGATTCAGAAGTCTAGTAGACACTTTGGGATCAGTAGTTGTGTCTCAAAACAAGACTACAAGTCCCTTGTGCCTGTGCTACTGAAAACAGACAGTGGCAATAGGCATCTTTTCAGAAATAACTTGAAAGTTATCTTTAGCCAAAATGTTCCTAGTGGCATATATGTGGGAAATTTTATGGAGAAGTGTTGCTTACTGGATAAATTTTCAGAATTGTATTTACCTTAACTTTTAATAAAATGATCACTTTAACATTATTTTACATTAATGGCCCATTTCACATCGGTTTTTTTTTTCAATTCAAGATAAAATTTATCTTCTATTTAATTTTCTTCATTTTAGACTTTAACATTTTGACAACATCTTATCCCTTAATCAAAGGTTTCAAAATCTCTATCACAAATCACCTAAAGTCTTTGAATAGGTTATTACAGAAAATAATATGTGACTATACAAATCACTTTACAGTCATTATTTATCTCTTCCACAATTCCTTAATATGGAAGAGAAATAATTTCCTATTTTCACTGGTGATAACAATATTTTTGGCTATACTTCACATTTAAAATTTCTTTATTGACCAAAAGGAAGTTAAAACAATACAGAGCAGTTGAAATATGTTGACTTTTACAAGATAATGTTGCTATTCTTTATCTGTGATCATTGGGTGAAACCTTTTCTCCCAAAGTCATTTAATGACTTTTGTGACATCAAACATTCTTGACTACTGCCTTTGTAGAACTCACCTGTATTGCTAACGTTGCTTTGTATTTCCTGCTGTACATTTTGGGTTTAAAACCCACAACGATTAGAGTTCCTTCAGTGTCAAAAGGAAGAAGTTCTCCAACCTGAGGTTTTACAAAAAACTCAGGATCACTGCCAGGTAGGAAGTATGCCGTGAATGGCTCGGGATTTCTGGAACAAAAATATAATATCAACCTTTAAAATTGTATCATTACCCTGTTCTCTTTATGAGAACTTGATGGGTAGGGCTTGGTTTATATCCTGTTGCATAGGACTACAGTTAAACATTAATGCTGTTATGCAGCTGTGAGTCTGATACTTGTTACTTTATGGAATGCTTACAGAATAATAGTGAGGAGGCATTTTTTAAATTACCGAAAAGTGTCATTCTTTGCAGGGTGACAAAAATGGAATCTTAAAGATCTTTTCAATCACATTTTATATTTATAGTGTACAAAGAATAAAATGCTGTCCCTATAATAACTGAATAACAAATGAAAATTCAATTATTTTTAAATAAATTAATATCTAAAATGCCTGACCACAGCAGCTATCATAAAGCCTTTATTTTTACTATTATTCCAATGTGACATTTGCTCACTCTCCTTCAGTTTTCCACCTGCTAAGTAAGACATAAGTACTTTACAGGTTCATTAAAGATTCTTGGGCCTGAAGATGAGCTGCTATGATCTGAAGTGAACTGAGTGACATTTAAGATTCAAGTGACCATCTTGAAGTCAAGGTAGATTACATTTGAGATGAAGACTGTGAAAGAATTTGAGGAACTTCTTGGTAGAAGAAAGCAGGCGAGAGGCACAGTACATGGGAGGTTGTGAGGATTTTAAAATCCAAACTGACAGGGGAGATACAGGCAGAAGGTAAAGAACAGTTTCCTAGAAAAGATCCAACAGTGAAACATAGAAGAGCAGATGGGAGATTCAGGTTGGGACTCACTGATCCTTTCAGTAAATGTGTATTGAGTATCATAGTAGGTGGTCTGAGAAAGTGGACTATGGATACAGATGGCTTAGACTGGAATCTTAGCTCTACCTGGGAGCATGACTTCAGGCAACTTGCTTAGTCTTTTTGAACCTCAGTTTTCATTCTGTTAAATTAATAATACCCATAAAGATTATTATCTTTCTTGGCACATGGAAAGTACCTGACAAGGACTAATTAATATTAATATAGTCATTATGATTGTTATCGTTTTAAAACATTTTATTACCAGTGCTAGGCAATGATGCATGATCCGATAAATAAGAGATGTATAAAACAGAATATCCAGAGGGGTGATGTCAGGAAGATGGCAGAATAGGAAGCCCCAGATCAGTTCCATGGAGACACTGATTCAAAATTATGCAGGCCAATTTCCATTGTGAGAAATTCTGAAACCAGTTAAGAGGCTTCTGCCCTCCAGGTGAGTGCAAAATCAGCTGCTCTGAAGCTATTAGGAAAATCTGTGGATGCAGTCACCACAAGCTCTCCCTCCTGAGCACAGTACCACAGGATTAGGAGGGAATTCTCAGGTCTCACTTCTCCCAGGTGAAGAAAAGAGAAGAGTGGACCAGACGTCCAACATCTGGATATTGGAGGTGTGGGGCTGCTGGGGGACTGGCTTCCGTCTTGCCTATCTTGAAGTATTGATGAGACCTGACACACTCCAGAAGCACGGTAGTTTCTGAGAACAAAAAAGAGCTGGGCAGGGTACTGGTTCTACAGAGGTCTCATGGTATGGCAGACAGAAACTGATATAGCTCAGAAGGCTCTCCATAAGTGCAGAAAAAGAAGAGAGGAACATGCATCCAAATTTCTGGCTTTTCAGTGGGCTGCTTAAGGTTCTGATTTCTGTCTTGCTTGTCTTATGGAACTGAGAGAACATGACAAACTCTAGATGCCTAGAGGCTGCTGAAAAAAAGATCTGGGCAGTGTGCTATTTCAGAGTACTCACACTACAGAAGACAGACACCAGAGGGAGCAAGAGATTACAAACTCCTGACAAAATAGAAGCTGGCAAGCCCCTCTAATTAGTGATCTTCACACACAAGATCAGAAAGACATACTCACAGAAAAGATCTGAGAGGCCCCCAGAGTCTCTAGTTGCACTGCTTGGTGAAGATCTTTCCCTGTATAAAGCCAGTCTGTAAAGAATGGGAGAGGTAGCTATTTTTTCAAATGTGTAGATACCAACACAAAGTTAAAAAGAAAATGAAAAAAATTACCCTGTTAAAGAAACAAAATAAGTCTCCAGAAACACACCATAAAGAAATGGAGGTACAGGAATTACTTGACAAATTATTCAAAATAACTGTCATGAAGATGTTCAACAATATCAGGAAAACAATGCATGAACAAAGTGAGAATTTCAACAAAGAGATAGAAAATAGAAAAAAAGACCAAACAAATTTTGGAGCTGAGGAATGTAGCTGAAAAATTCACTGAAATGAAAAATTCACTAGAGGGTCAACAGATTTGATCAAGCAAAAGTAATCAGAGAATTTGAAGAAAAGTCATGTGAAATTATCCAGTCAGAGGAGCAAAAAGAAAAATAAATAAAATAGAGTGAAGAAAATCTAAGGGACTTACACAACAATATCAAGAGGACCAATATACACATTATGAGTCTCAAAAGGAAAAGAGAAAAATAGAGGCAGAAAGCTTATTTAAAGAAATAATGGCCAAAAACTTCCCAAATCTGGGGAAGGAAATGGACATCAGATTCATTAAGTTCAAAAGGCTCTAAACAGGATGAAACCAAATAACTCCACAATGAGATGCATAATCAAAATGTCAACAAAGCCAGAAAGAGAATTTGGAAATAGCAAGAGAAAAATAACTTATCACATACAAGGGAATCCTTGTAAGACTCTCAGCAGATTTCTCAGCAGAAACCTTGTAAGCCTGAAATGAGAGGGATGATATATTTAAAGTGATAAAAAACAAACTGCTAAACAGAAACACTATAACCAGAAAAAACATCCTTCAAAAATGAAGTAGATACTTTCCCTGACAAAGAAAAGCTGAGGGAGCTAATCACCATTAGACCTGCCTTACAAGGCATGCTAAAGGGAGTCCTTCAAGTTGAAATGAAAAGATGCCAAACAGCCACACAAAAGCATTCGAAAGTATAAAGCTCACTGGTAAAGGTAAATATATAGAAAAATATACAAAACTCAATAGTGTAACAGTGGTACATAAATCACTTTTAATTGTGGCATAAAAGTTAAAAAACAAAAGTATAAAAATAACTATAATTATAAAATATATTAATGGATACACAATATAAAATATGTAATTTGTACATCACTAACAAAGTGTACAGATTTTTGTATGCAACTGAAGTCAAGTTATCAGCTTAAAATGGATTGTTAAACTTATGAGGTGTTTTATGTAAGCCCTATGGTAGCCACAAAGAAAACACCTACAGAAGATACCCAAAAGAAAATGAGAAAGGAATCAAAGCATGTCACTAGAAAAAAAATCAATACAACATAAAGGAAGACAGCAAGAGAAGAAAAGATGGACAAAAGAGCTATAAGACATACAGAAAACAACAAAATGACAATGCTAAGTCCTTCCCTATCAATAATTACTTTAAATATAAATCAAATTCCCCACTGAAAAGAGACAGTAGCTGATAGGATAAAAAACTGTCTATAAGAGACTGCTGTCTATAAGAGACTAACTTTGGGTTTAAAAATACACATAAGCTGAAAGTTTTAAAGGGAAGAAAGATGGCAAATGGTAAACAAAAGAACATGGATGGCCTTACTTATATTAGGCAAAGCAGACTTAATAAAAAACTGTCAGAGAAGACAAAGAAGGACCTTATATCAGATCAACTTGACAGAATGATATAACGATTATACATATTATAGCTATACATATGCCCCACAATAGAGTATCTAAATATATGTACCAAAGATTAATAGAAATGAAAGGAGAAATAGAAAGCAATAGAATAATAATAGGAGATTTCAAAATCCCATTTCCAATAATGGATAGAAAACCGAGAAAGAAGATCAATAAGAAAAAAGAAGACAGGAACAATGCTATAGACAAATGGTTCTAACAAATATACGCAGAGTATTCCACTCAACAGCAACAGCATTTACATTCCTCTCAGGGGCACATGGAACATTCTCAAGGACAGACTGTATGTTAGGTCACAAATCAAGTCTAAACAAATTTAAGAAGACTGAAATCCTACCAGTTGTCTTTTTCCACCACAGTGGAATGAAACTAGATATCAATAGCAGAAGGAAAATTGGAAATACACAAATATGTGGAAATTAAAAAATCAAATTTTAATTTAAAAAAAAAACAATGAAATCTTGAACTACCAATGAACCAAAGAAGAAGTCAAAAAGATGTTAGAAAATATCTTGAGACAAACGAAAATGAAAACACAACATTGCTTGAGGAATGCAGCAAAAGTAGTACTAAGAGGGAAGTTTATAGTGATAAATGCCTACATTAAAAAAAAAAAAAAAGAAAGAAAGAACTCAAATAAACAACCTAACTCTATACCTCAAGAAACTAGAAAAAGAAGAAAAACTCAACCCAAAGTTAGCAGAAAGAAGGAAATAATAAAGAGTAGAGCAGAAATAAATCAAAGAGACAATAGAAAAAAATCAACTAAGAGTGAAACTAAGACTTTGTTTTTTGAAAAGAACAAAATCAACAAAATTACCTAATTAAGAAAAAAAGAGAAGACAAATATATAAAATCATAAATGAAAAAGGACACATTACAATTGATGCCCCAGAAATAAAAATGATCATAAGAGACTGTTGTGAACAATTATATATCAAAAAATTGTATAACCTAGAAGAAATGAATAAATTCCCCCCAAAATGTAATCTACCGAGACAGAATCATGAATAAACAGAAAATCTGAACAGATCTATAAATATTAAGCACATTGAATCAGTAATCAAAATCCTCCCAACAAAGAAAAGCCCAGGAACAGATGGTGAATTCTACCAAATATTTAAAGAAGAATTAACATTAATCCATCTTAAACTCTTCCAAAATATTGAAAAGGACGGAATACTTCCAAATACTTCCAAGTATAATTTATCCTGATGCCAAAGCCAGAAAGACACCACAAAAAAAGAAAACTACCAGCCAATATCCTTGATGAATATAGATGCAAAAAATCCTCAACAAATGCTATCAAATTGAATTCAATGGCACATTAATAGGATCATACACCATGTCCAAATAGGATTTAACCATAGGATGCAAGGAAGGTTCCACATAAGAAAATCAATTAATATGATAAACCACTTTAACAGAATGAAGGATAAAAAACACATGATCATCTCAGGACATGCAGAAAAAAATTTGACAAAATTCAACACCCTTTTATGATAAAAAAAAAAAACCTGAACAATCTAGGAATAGAAGAAAATTAGTTCAACATAATAGAGGCCCATATACAAAGTCCACAGCTAATATCATCCTCAATGTTGAAAAAACAAAAGCTTTTCCTCTGAGATCATTATCTCTGTTAGCAGATGACATGATTTTATTTGTAGAATGATTCCAGGAAAAACTGTTATAACTAATAAATGAATTCAGTAAAGTTGCAGGATACAAAATCAACATACAAAAATCAGTTGCATTACTATATACTAACAATGAACTATTTGAAAAAAGAAATGAAAAAAAAATCCTATTTAAAATACCATGAAAAAGAATACAGTTGACCCCTGAACAACACAAGTTTGAACTGCATAGGTCCACTTATACATGAATTTTTAAAAATACATATACTACAGTACTATACGATCTGTAATTGGTTCAAATCTGTTGGTGTGGAGTCACATATAGGGAAGGCTGACTGTTGACTGCTGGAAGGTCAGTACCCCTAACTCCCATATTGTTCAAGGGTCAACTGTACTTAGACATAGATTTAACCAAGGATTTTAAGATCTGTACATTGAAAACTAACAGACAAGGATGAAAGGAATTAGAGAAGACATAAATAAATGGAAAGATATCTCCATATTCATGGACAGGAAGAATCAATATCGTTAAAACGTCCATACTATCCAAAGCAATCTACAGATTCAATGCAATCCCCACCAAAATCCCAATGGCATTTTTTGAAGAAATAATAAAAAAAATTGTAAAATGCATATGCAATCGTAAAGGATTCTGAATGGCCAAAACAATCTTGAGAAATAAAAACAAAGCTAGAGGCCTCATACTTAGTAACTTCAAAATTTATTCCAGATCTGCAGTAATCAATATGGAATGATACAGGAATAAAGACAGACATATAGACCAATGGAACAGAACAGAGAGCCTGGGGATAAATGCACACATATACAGTCAACTAATCTTCGACAAAGGTGCTGAAAATACACAATGGGGAAAGGATAGTCTCTTTAATAAATGGTGCTAGGAAAGTGGTATAACCATATACAAAAAAATAAAATTGGACCCCTATCATATACCACTAACAAAAATCAACTCAAAATGGATTAAAGATATAAACATAAGACCTAAACCCTGTATAAATCAAAAGTAAAAATTTCAGAGGAAAACAAGGGAAAAGATCCTTCACCTTAGTCTTAGAAATGAATTTTTGGATATAACATCAAAAGCACTGGCAACAAAAGCAAAAATAAAGAAGTAGGACTATATCACACTAAAATTTTTCTGCACAGCAAAGGAAAAAAAATCACCCAATGAAAAGGCAACCTCTGGACTGGGAGAAAATATTTGCATACCATATATCTGATAGGGGGGTAATATCTAAAATACATAAGGAACTCATACAACTCAATAGCAAGAAAACCCACAAATAACCCTATTAAAAAATGGGCACAGGACCTCAATAGATATTTTTCTAAAGAAGACAGACAAATGGCCAACAAGTATATGAAAAGGTGCTCAACATCACTGATCATCAGGGAAATGCAAATTGAAACCACAGTGGGCCATCACCTCACACCTGTTCAAAGAGTCAAAAAATAAGTGATGGCATGAATGTGGAAAAAAAGAAAACTACTGAACACTGTTGGTGGGATTTAAAATTGGAACAGCCATTGTGGAAAACTGTATGAAGTTTCCTCAAAAAGCTAAAGTTGAATTACCATATGATCCAACAATCCTACTTCTGGATTGTATATCTAAAGGAAATGAAATCAGTATCTCAAAGATATATCTGCATTCCCATGTTATTGTAGCATTAGTCACAAAAGCTAAGATATGGAAATAATCTAAGTGTCTGTCTACAGTTGAATGGATAAAGAAATCTGGTATATACACAGAATGGAATATTATTTAGCCATAAAAAAGAAGGAAGTCTTGGGACCTTAGGGACAACATGGATGAACCTGGAGGGCATTATGCTAAGTGAAATAAGCCAGATGAGAAAAACAAATCAGCTGCTACTTTAACCCTGTCCTGTCTGGGGAGGGAACAGACGCCCTCAGGCAATCTCCATGCAGAAGAGGGGCCAAATTCAAAGCTGAACCCCAGGAGCTGTGCGAACGAGAAAGGGAAATTTCTACCAGCAGCCTCAGGAGCAGCGGATTAAATCTCCACAATCAACTTCATGTACCCTGCATCTGTGGAATACCTGAATAAACAATGAATCATCCCAAAATTGAGGTGGTGGACTTTGGGAGCAACTGTAGACTTGGTGTTTGCTTTCTGCATCTAATTTCTGTCTAGTCTTATGCTTATCTTAGTTTAGTACTTACAGTTTATTATCATTGGTAGATTTGTTTATTGATTCGGTTGTTCTCTTCCTTTTTTATATATATATATATATAGATATATAGGTTTATTTTCTCCTTTTTCTCTTTTTGTGAGTGTGTATGCGTAGGCTTCTGTGTGTCATTTTGTTTGCATTGCTTTGCTTTTGCCATTTGTCCAATGGTTCTGTCTGTTGTTTATTGTTTGTTTTTTTTTTAGTATAGTTTTCAGCACTTGTTATCATTGGTGGATTTGTTTTTTGGTTTGGTTGATCTCTTCTTTCTTTCTTTTCCTTTTTTTTTATTACTTTGTAATTTTTAAATTTTTAATAATTAAAAAAATATTTTAATAACTTTACCTTTTTCTTTATTTCTTTCTGTCTCTTTTTCTCCCTTTTCTTCTGAGCCATGTGGCTGGCAGAGTGTTAGTGCTCCGGCCGGGTGTCAGGCCTGTGCCTCTGAGGTAGGAGACCCAAGTTCAGGACATTGGTCGACCAGAGATGTCCTAGCTCCATGTGATATCAAACGGTGAACGCTCTCCCAGAGATCTCCATCTCAACGCTAGACCCAGTTTCCCTCAACGACCAGCAAGCTACAGTGCTGGACACCCTATGCCAAACAACTAGCAAGACAGGAACACAAGCCCATCCATTAACAGAGAGGCTGCCTAAAATCATAATACGGTCACAGACACCCCAAAACACACCACCAGATGCGGTCCTGCCCACCAGAAAGACAAGATCCAGCCTCATCCACCAGAATACAGGCACCAGTTCCCTCCACCAGGAAGCCTACACAACCCACTGAACCACCCTTACCCACTGGGAGCAGACACCAAAAACAACGGGGACTATGAACAAGCTGGTGGTGAAAAGGAGACCCCACACACAGTAAGTTAATCAAAATGAGAAGACAGAGAAACATACAGCAGATAAAGTAGCAAGGCAAAAACCCACCAGACCTAACAAATGAAGAGGAAATAGGCAGTCTACCTGAAAAAGAATTCAGAGTAATGATAGTAAAGATGATCCAAAATCTTGGAAATAGAATAGAGAAAATACAAGAAACGTTTAACAAGGACCTAGAAGAACTAAACAGCAAACAAACAATGATGAACAACACAATAAATGAAATTAAAAACTCTCTACAAGGAATTAATGGCAGAATAACTGAGGCAGAAGAATGGATAAGTGACCTGGAAGACAAAAGAGTGGTAATAACTACTGGAGAGCAGAAAAAAGAAAAAATAATGAAAATAATTGAGGATAGTCTCACAGACCTCTGGGACAACATTAAACGCACCAACATTCCAATTATATGGGTCCCAAAACAAGAGAAAAAGAAAGGGACTGAGAAAATATTTGAAGAGATTATAGTTGAAAACTTCCCTAATATGGGAAAGGAAATAGTCAATTAAGTCCAGGAAGCACAGAGAGTCCCATACAGGATAAATCCAAGGAGAAACATTCCAAGACATATATTAATCAAACTATCAAAAATTAAACACAAAGAAAAAATATTAAAAGCAGTAAGGCATAAACAACAAAAAAACATACAAGGGAATCCTCATAAGGTTAACAGCTGATCTTTCAGCAGTAATTCTGCAAAACAGAAGGGAGTGGCAAACATATTTAAAGTGATGAAAGGAAAAAACCTACATCCAAGGTTACACTACCCAGCGTGGATCTCATTCAGATTCGATGGAAAAATTAAAACCTTTACAGACAAGCAAAAGCTAAAAGAATTCAGTACCACCAAACCAGCTTTACAACAAATGTTAAGGAACTTCCCTAAGCAGGATACACAAGAGAAGGAAAAGACCTACAGTAACAAATGCAAAAATATTAAGAAAATGGTAATAGTAACATACATATCGATAACTACCTTAAATGTAAATGGATTAAATGCTCCAACCAAAAGACACAGACTGGCTGAGTGGATACAAAAACAAGACCCGTATATATGCTGTCTACAAGAGAACCACTTTAGACCTAGGGACACATACAGACTGAAAATGAGGGAATGGAAAAAGACATTCCTTGCAAGTGGATATGAAAAGATAGCTGGGGTAGCAATTCTCATATCAGACAAAATTGACTTTAAAATAAACACTATTAGAAGAGACAAAGAAGTACACTACATAATGATCAAGGGATCAATCCAAGAAGAAGATATAACAATTGTAAATATTTATGCACCCAACATAGGAGTACCTCAATACATAAGGCAAATGATAACAGCCATAAAAGGGGAAATCGACAGAAACACAACCATAGTAGGGGACTTTAACACCCCACTTTCACCAATGGACAGCTCATCCAAAATGAAAATAAATAAGGAGACACAAGCTTTAAATGACACATTAAACAAGATGGACTTAATTCATATTTACAGGACATTCCATGCAAAAACAACAGAATACACTTTCTTCTCAAGTGCTCATGGAACATTCTCCAGGATAGATCATATCTTGGGTCACAAATCAATCCTTAGTAAATTTAAGAAAATTGAAATCATACTAAGTATCTTTTTGGACCACAGTGCTATGAGACTAGATATTGTGGAGGCTAAACAATACATTACTAAGTTATCAAGAGATCACTGAAGAAATCAAAGAGGAAATCAAAAAATACCTAGAAGCAAATGACAATGAAAACACAATGACCCAACCCTATGGGATGCAGCCAAAGCACTTCTAAGAGGGAAGTTTATAGCAATACAATCCTACCTCAGGAAACAAGAAACATCTCAAATAAACAATCGAACTGTACACCTAAAGCAATCAGAGAAGGAAGAACAAAAAAACCCCAAAGTTAGTAGAAGGAAAGAAATCATAAAGATCAGATCAGAAATAAATGAAAAAGGAATGAAGGAAACAATAGTAAAGATCAATAGAACTAAAAGCTGGTTCTTTGAGAAGATACACACAATTGATAAACCATTAGCCAGACTCATCAGTAAAAAAAGGGAGAAGACTCAAATCAATAGAATTAGAAATGAAAAGGGAGAAGTAACAACTGACACTGCAGAGATAAAAAGGATCATGAGAGATTACGACAAGCAACTATATGCCAATAAAATGGACAACCTGGAAGAAATGGACACATTCTTAGAAAAGCACAACCTTCCAAGACTGAACCAGAAAGAAACAGAAAACATAAACAGACCAATCGCAAGCACTGAAATTGAGACTGTGATTAAAAATTTTCCAACAAACAAAAGCCCAGGAACAGATGGCTCCACAGGTGAATTCTGTCAAACATTTAGAGAAGAGCTAACATCTATCCTTTCCAAACTCTTCCAAAATATAGCAGAGGGAGGAACACGCCCAAACTCATTCTACAAGGCCACCATCACCCTGATACCAAAACCAGACAAAGATGTCACAAAGAAAGAAAACTACAGGCCAGTATCACTGATGAACATAGATGCAAAAATCCTCAACAAAAACTAGCAAACAGAATCCAACAGCACATTAAAAGGATCATACACCATGATCAAGTGAGGTTTATCCCAGGAATACAAGGATCCTTCAATATATGCAAATCAATCAACGTGATACACCATATTAACAAATTGAAGGATAAAGCCATATGGTTATCTCAATAGATGCAGAAAAAGTTTCCGACAAAATTCAACACCCATTTATGATAAAAACCTTCCAGAAAGTAGGCATAGAGAGAACTTACCTCAATATAATAAAGGCCATATATGACAAACCCACAGCCAACATCGTTCTCAATGGTGAAAAACTCAAATCATTTCCTCTAAGATCAGGAAAAAGACAAGGTTGTCTGCTCTCACCACTATTATTCAACATAGTTTTGGAAGTTTTAGCCACAGCAATCAGAGAAGAAAAAGAAATAAAAGGAATCCAAATCAGAAAAGAAGAAGTAAAGCTGTCACTGTTTGTAGATGACATGATACTATACATAGAGAATCCTAAAGATGCTACCAGAAAACTACTAGAGCTAATCAATGAATTTGGTACAGTAGCAGGATACAAAATTAATGCACAGAAATCTCTTGCTTTCCTATACACTAATGATGAAAAATCTGAAAGAGAAGTTAAGGAAACACTCCCATTTACCATTGCAGCAAAAAGAATGAAATACCTAGGAACATACCTACCTAAGGAGACAAAAGACCTGTATGCAGAAAATTATAAGACACTGATGAAAGAAATTAAAGACGGTGCAAACAGATGGAGAGATATATCATGTTGTTGGATTGGAAGAATCAACATTGTGGAAATGACTATACTACAGATTCAATGCAATCCCTATCAAACGACCAATGGCATTTTTCACAGAACTAGAACAAAAAAATTTCCCAATTTGTATGGAAACACAAAAGACTCCGAATCGCCAAAGAAATCTTGAGAAAGAAAAATGGAGTGGAAGGAATCAGGCTCCCTGTCTTCAGACTATACTACAAATCTACAGTAATCAAGACAATATGGTAGTGGCACCAAAACAGAGATATAGATCAATGGAACAGGATAGGAAGCCCAGAGATAAACCCACGCACATATGGTCACCTTATTTTTGATAAAGGAGGCAAGAATATACAATGGAGAAAAGACAGCCTCTTCGATAAGTGGTGCTAGGAAAAGCTGGACAGCTACATGTAAAAGAATGAAATTAGAACACTCCCTAACACCATACACAAAAATAAACTCAAAATGGAGTAAAGTCCTAAATGTAAGGCCAGACACTATCAAACTCTTACAGGAAAACATAGGCAGAACACTCTATGACATACATCACTGCAAGATCCTTTTTGACCCACTTCCTAGAGAAATGGAAATACAAATAAACAAATTCGACCTAATGAAACTTAAAAGCTTTTGCACAGCAAAGGAAACCATAAACAAGACCAAAAGACAACCCTCAGAATGGGAGAAATGATTTGCCAATTAAGCAACTGACAAAGGATTAATCTCCAAAATTTACAAGCAGCTCATGCAGCTCAATATCAAAAACAGAGACAACTGAATCAAAAAATGTGCAGAAAACCTCAATAGACATTTCTCCAAAGAAGATATACAGATTGGCAGCAAACACATGAAAGGATGCTCAACATCACTAGTCATTAGAGAAATGCAAATCAAAACTATAATGAGGTATCACCTCACACCAGTCAGAATGGCCATCATCAAAACATCTACAAACAATAAATGCTGGAGAGGGTGTGGAGAAAAAGGAACCCTCTTTCACTGTTGATCAGAATGTAAATTGATACAACCACTATGGAGAACAGTATGGAGGTTCCTTAAAAAACTAAAAATAGAACTACCATACGACCCAGCAATCCCGCTACTGGGCATATACCCTGAGAAAACCATAATTCAAAAAGAGTCATGTACAGGCTTCCCTGGTGGCACAGTGGTTGAGAGTCCGCCTGCCAATGCAGGGGACACGGGTTCGTGCCCCGGTCCGGGAAGATCCCACATGCCGCGGAGCGGCTGGGCCCGTGAGCCATGGCCGCTGAGCCTGCGCATCTGGAGCCTGTGCTCCGCAACGGGAGAGGATGCAACAGTGGGAGGCCCGCGTACTGCAAAAAAAAAAAGAAAAAAAAGAAAGAAAATAGGGGTGAAAGCAGGTTTACCTCAGTGGTTTCTTTGGTGCAAATATCAGACTGAAGACCAATGTTACCCTTTCAGCCTTGATATTATAAGATTTTTTAATGTAATATAAAGCCACGCAGGATTCCAAATTAGCCTTCACAGCTTCAGATTCAAATTGAATTTCATATTCAAATTCACGTTTTACAGGTATATCTAAGAAAATTAAGATTAAAATGCATTTTAATTCGATTAAATATGTATAGGTTGAAAATCAATTATGTCAGCATTAATCATGCACAAGTATTTAGAGGGAGGAAGATGGTATATGTTATTTAGCTTTGTGTTCATAATACCTATTGCATTACCAGATATATAATAATACTCAGTATGCTTTTGTTAAAAGGTAAATAAATGAATGAACATAAAAAAAAAATACATGCACCCATCATGCTTAAATTCCACTATCTTAAATCCTTAAAATTCAGACTTATGAAACAAGAAATAGCCAAGTGGAAACTAAAAATCAATATTTACTATAAAATAAAAATAATGACATGCTCTCTATAAAAAATATATTAAAAGCCTATAGACTTGTAATTTATAAAGAACGATTTGAATTAAGTTCAAACAATATTAAAACTGCATCCCAGTCTATTAGGGCAGGATTTTCAAACACTGGTATATTTTATTTTTTGGCCACATTGCACGGCTTGCGGGATCTTAATTCCCGGACCAGGGATTGAACCTGTGCCCTCAGCAGTGAAAATGTGGAGTCCTAACTACTGGACCACCAGGGAATTCCCTGGTAAAGTTTAATACAAGAGAGAGTTCTTCATTAGTCTTGGGTTATTATAGACAATATGGTTAACTGTATTTTCTTACCCAGTAGGTTACCAGAGGAAAGTTAATTATAGCAGGGTTTTGTTAGGTACATGTGAAAAATATCTTAAATTCAAGACTGGCATGTAGAAGAGAAGCACAAGCATTTATTATATTTATGCTCCATGTCCATCTAAGGAGCCCAACTTGCAAATCAAGAAGTTTGTTGCACATAGATCATGGAAGAGAGCTCCAGAGAACCATGACTGGACCTGGTCCACAGCTGAGCTAATTTCTAAAGTCTGTCTCTAGTGTGTAAAGGTAAACGCGATCCTTGGATTCACAGAACTGACAGCCACCTCTAAGCAATCCTAACAGAAACCAGACCACCTTTCAGAAGTAACTGATTATAATTTCTGCCACAGAACTCTGAAAAATAGCTTGGCTGTAACAAGCCTGAGTCACATTTAATGATTACTCAGCAAACCTTATTAATGTAAAATAACTGACTGACCCACACCCTTACAAGATCTTTTTTTTTTTTTCCACGTGTAAAAATAAATCTCTGACCTCCTGAATTGCTAGTTCTCATCCTGTTGACAAAATCGGCAACTGTTGTTCCTATCAATAACCATTCTTTGTTGTAGCAAAATCAACATGTCTACTTTAATGTGTCTATTTGTTTTGGGGACAGGATATGGAAATGTATAGGAAGCAGCATTCCATACAGAGAAGCAGTATTTAAGAATTTTAGAGTGTTTAGTGGGAGATGAAATTTCCACTGCATTCAAATGACATATTTTTCAAAGTAAATACTGTATGTAGTTGAGATTTGCATCTGTTTCTGCTTAATTATTGAAGCCTTTATGGGAATGGCTGTGTTAGAATCAAGATAGGAAACGAGAAGCTAAATTTAGTTTCAGAAGCATTGAACCCCTTGTGGGGAATCGTCTCTATGGATGTCATAATTCCAATCATAAGAAAACCCACTGGTACAAAAAACAGAGATGATTATCTGCAAGGGACAGGGGGTGAGGCAACTAGGAATTTTTTTCAAACTACACATAATTTTTTCAAACTACACATATCCCCCTTACCTGTAACTTGAATATGTTGATACTAGCACCTAAGGGAGAGGGACAGAATTGGGTTGTACAAAATCGTAAACTGACATTCTGTATCGTGTCTTAAAGCTATCATAATAGAGTCTCTGCATTTTACTTGAAAAGTCATATTATCAAGTTAAAAACATGCCTTTTGCTAAGTGGAAGAGAATCTGTATAGTACTTTTATGTGGACATGGTTGATAAGAGCTAAATCAGTGAGGCCAGTGTAAATTAATTATCATCTGATTGTTGTATAAAATTAATCACTCATGACAAACATAGCTCATAACTTTAAGAGAGTAATTGCACATTTCTAAAAAAATATCTAAATAAATGTAGCTGCTCTTAATACAGTTTGTAATTTCAAAGTTACAGGTCAACAGTTCTTGGGACGACTGTAACAAATACAGGAGGAAAATTCTGTCCTTAGCAGTCCCTTAAAAAGACACTTGATGATGGCCATTCTGACTGGTGTGAGACGATATCTCATTGTAGTTTTGATTTGCATTTCTCTAATAATTAATGATGTTGAGCATTCTTTCATGTGTTTCTTGGCAATCTGTATATCTTCTTTGGAGAAATGTCTATTTAGGTCTTCTGCCCATTTTTGGGTTGGGTTGTTTGTTTTTTTGTTATTGAGCTGCATGAGCTGCTTGTAAATCTTGGAGATTAATCCTTTGTCAGTTGCTTCATTTGCAAATATTTTCTCCCATTCTGAGGGTTGTCTTTTGGTCTTGTTTATGGTTTCCTTTGCTGTGCAAAAGCTTTGAAGTTTCATTAGGTCCCATTTGTTTATTTTTGTTTTTATTTCCATTTCTCTAGGAGGTGGGTCAAAAAGGATCTTGCTGTCAAAAAATCTAGAAACAATAAATGCTGGAGAGGGTGTGGAGAAAAGGGAACACTCTTGCACTGCTGGTGGGAATGTGAATTGGTACAGCCACTATGGAGAACAATATGGAGGTTCCTTAAAAAACTAAAAATAGAACTACCATACGACCCAGCAATCCCACTACTGGGCATATACCCTGAGAAAACCATAATTCAAAAAGAGTCATGTACCAAAAGGTTCATTGCAGCTCTATTTACAATAGCCAGGAGATGGAAGCAACCTAAGTGTCCATCATCGGATGAATGGATAAAGAAGATGTGGCACATATATGCAATGGAATATTACTCAGCCATAAAAAGAAACTAAATTGAGTTATTTGTGGTGAGGTGGATGGACCTAGAGTCTGTCATACAGAGTGAAGTAAGTCAGAAAGAGAGAGACAAATACCGTATGCTAACACATATATATGGAATCTAAGAAAAAAAAAAATGTCACGAAGAACCTAGGGGTAAGACGGGAATAAAGACACAGACCTACTAGAGAATGGACTTGAGAATATGGGGAGGGGGAAGGGTAAGCTGTGACAAAGCGAGAGAGTGGCATGGACATATATACACTACCAAACATAAAATAGATAGCTAGTGGGAAGCAGCCGCATAGCACAGGGAGATCAGCTCGGTGCTTTGTGACCACCTAGAGGGGTGGGATAGGGAGGGTGGGAGGGAGGGAGACGCAAGAGGGAAGAGATATGGGAACATATGTATATGTATAACTGATTCACTTTGTTATAAAGCAGAAACTAACACAATTGTAAAGCAATTATACTCCAATAAAGATGTTAAAAAAAAAGACTTGAACTCATGAAATTAATAGGATAAATATATATTTAATTTCAATTGTGTTTTAACAGGTACTGAAATATTTACTAAACTTTTTTTTTTTTTTTTGTATTTTACAATATATAATGGTTATCACAGGCTTGTCTAAAAGCACTTCCCATTTTCAATGGTCTCCCATTCTCTGAAGATTTTCATAAACTGCTCACTAAGACCTGTAGAATTTGCCCCAGTAAAACTTCCTAGCTACGGCTAAATTCATGAATATGAGGCAGATAATTTTGTTTCCACAGCCAACATCTAAACAGACTTTAAAAACGTTTTTCTTATCATTTATATTTTCATTTCTTTATTCATTCAATGAATAATAATTGAAAGCTTTCCTTGAAATAACAAATAAGGTTCTTGTCCTCATGGAGCTTTATGATTGGGAGGGAAAAACTGCCAATAAACTACCAATTATATCACTAGTTTTTAAATGACTACTGTGATAACGGCTACTATGGAGAAGCAGAAGAGACTATGAGAGCAAAGGTCCTGGGAACTTGACTTCTAAGGTCCTGAGGAGGTGACCAGTACACCAAAGTTGAAAGGCGATAAGGGTTTCCTGGATGTAGAGAGAAAGTAAATGCCTCCTAGGCATCAGAGCAGCATGGGGAATTTTTCCATGGTGGAAACCACCTTGGCTCATTTGAGAAAGAACTTAAGCAGGTGGAGCAAAAGGGAGTAGGAAGAACTTGTCAAGAGATGAAATGGGCAAAATAGGCAAGACCATGCAGAGTACAGTGACGATTTGGGACTTCTAAGAATAACAAGAGCCTACTGAATGTTTTAAGTATGGAAGTGATGTGATCGTTGAATGGTAAATTGAGCAAAAGGGGATTAGGAGAGAAGGTAATGAAGTTTCTGCAGTAGTTCAGGCCATGTGGTGACTTTCACAAGGGTGAGAGGAAGATGTAGATTAAGCTCAAGCAATGCCCTGTGATGTGTGAAGTGGCAGCTACATGAGCAGTCCTGACTGGTAACTAGAATCATGAGCTTATCACTTCAGTACTGTATTCATACCCTTAACATATTGATACATACAAAATATTTAATCAAACAGGTTTCAGAGAATTGTAGAATATGAGATATCTATATCTTTCTATCTATCTATTGATCATTTACTGTCTCATAAAATAATGATGGTAATAATCATTTGGGTATGACAGCAAGGTCATTATATTGAATAAGAGGGGTATGTCTCCATCCAGATATTATGCCTGCATAATTATCATTCAATCTAATGCTTGTATCATCATACCCATAAATCATGCAATGGGCACTATGTTGGCCAAGGGTGCCTATTACTTGGGTGAATTTTCTCAGGGCAATGACTGCATTTTATTCAATGTGGAAGAATATTAGTAATTTTTAAAAAGAGAACGCTTGATTAAATATGATAAATAATCAAAAAGTACTGAATTTTAACCAATTTATTTGCAAAATGTACTTTGAAATTATGTATTTTATACCATATATATTTTAATCTGTAAGAAATACGTTTCATAGTAAACCGAACCAAAATGTCTCAATTATAGAGAAATGAATATCAAAGTATAAAGAACAATATTACTCATGCTCCTTCCCTAAATTTCTATAGTTGTCTCTTCGTTAATAACAGGCATCTACATTTGTTTGAAAGAACATAGTAATCATACAAGGAATGAATGGAGTACTGAAGACAAATCTGAAATAGGATGATGACAACAAGGTATTCAAAGAAAAGAGAGGATACTGGATAAACTACCTAAAGCTATTTTCTTTGAACAGATAATGAAGAATGTGCCGTCTGCACATTCTTATTATTTTTTTACAAAATTGTGCACCTTTTTGAAGGGGTATTTCATTTACATGCTTTACTGCACTTTCATAAGGTCATTTAATAGACCAAACATTTTGATTAACTTAAAATAACTGCATGGTCCTTTAATACAACTGCAAGCACTACAAAATGAAAATTAAAGGAAGAAAGTGGCCACATAGCTGATGCTCTTCTTACATGTTTCATTTTAAACAAGAAACCAGAAATAAAAGATAAAGGAACTTCTTGTAACATAAATATTTTATCTAACCTTTTAGCAATGAGCACCCAATTTCAGACTCTAAGATTTAGGTACCACATTTTCGTACTTTCTTTTTTGATAGAATATTCTTTTGTGTATTAATGACAAAACCCACTGAATGACATTGAAAGAATCATGTTTCCATCTCAACATGTCATTTGTCAGTGACTGAAGACAGGCCCTCTAGTTACATCACTGTCAGAGAATGCCCAAACAGAGCTTTAAATGATAATAATGGTAATATCTAACACTTCTGAGACACTTACTGAGAATCAGGCACTTTTAAGGATTCTATGTATTTGCACTTAATCTTAAAAAAATATCCTATGAAATAGATACCATTACTATCTCCATACTACAATTGAAGAAACAAAGTTTATAGACAACTAAAGTAATTTTGTCAAGGCCCTACAGAGACTAAATGGAAGAACCCAAGCTGTCTGTGTTCAGGTGTCACAACCTAGGATACCAGGCCTGTCAAGTGGCACAACTGCTGAGAAGACGCCATCAGCAGCTGCATCTGGAAATGTGCAGGCCACCACCTGCGCAAGCGGGTGTGATGGCCCTCAGGGCAGAGGCCTGGGTCACTCAAACATTTAGATCCTGATCAGAGGAAGAGGAGCCAACAACAGAGATGGAGAAGGGAGAGATAAATAAAGCTAGTCATGACAGCCAAGAACAGAAATTTCTTTAACTGGGTCAACTGGTAAATGCTGCCGACGCGTAAGCTCAGAACACAAATCTGACCACTGGATTAGGCATATTGGATAAGGTTGACAATCTTGTCAGGGGTACTCTCATTAGAGTAGTTACGACAGAAGGCTTAATGGAGTGAGTGGAGTAGAGAAAGCAAAATGAAGAGAAGCAGAGGAAAGGATCAAGTCTAGAGGCCAATATGGGGTCATGGGAGGACCAATGACGAGCTTCTCAGGAGCTGTTTGTGATCACAGACCAAACCCAACATGGTGTTTACACTCAACACGTAAACAACATGCAACAAGATGACTGGCCTGGGGGGTGAAATGGCGACCAGTGTGACACATAAATCAGCAAATCAGGCACAAAAAAAGACAATAGATTAATCAAAGAAAAACAGCCTCAAGCTACTGAAAACTGGGAAATAACAGGAAGAGGCATGAATCTGTTATGCAGTTCAATGGCAAAACTACTCTCACAGAAAAAGTCCCATAGAGAGAGCGTCACCGAACTAATCTCCAGAGAGGCACAAAGAAGGCACGGACTAGGAGTTACTTAGGAAGAATAAACACAACTATAGGGGAAATTCTGTCCACACGGTACAATTTGTAGTCTTATAGAAGTGACATTTCAAAATACAGTCTAAAAATACAAGTATTATAATATCCCAGTAGGGCAACACCAATTGATTTAAATAGTACAGGTGCATAAATCCAACATATTGGATAGATGTTTTTTGAATTCCTTCACAACAGTTTGTGTCTTGTTAAATTTTGGCATCTCTGGGACTCAGCATAATACCTGGGAGCAAAGATGCTCCCTAGATTGTTGCTGAATAAAAAAGATATGAAAGCGATCAATCTTCATTAACTCAATGGTGTGTGTGAGGAGTCAGGGTGGAAAGAGAACAGAGAGGTCCTGGTATTTTCATTTAATGAGGTTTGATAGTTTTATTGGACTCTCAGGGAAAGAAGATGATGAAGATAAAGGGAAATAATGGGAAGGCAGTGGTGGGGATCCTTATTTCCTACTGATCATGTTTACATAGAGAGGCTTATTCACTCACTAGAAGGGAAAGTTATGGGAGGAAAAAAAATCTCAGCATCAATCTGCCTCCTCCATCATGATCTGCCATCCAAGGAAAAGCAACATATCTGATCCGTGAATTTGGGTGAAGAAATGAAGCATGAGCAGATGAGCAGACCCTTTTTTTTCTTTCCCGATGTCCTGAATCCAGGATGTATACTTTCTCTTTCTTCTTCATGTGTTGGTTGTTTATTCCTATAGGGAGTCTACAACTGGCTAGGCTGGGGTTAATGCACTTGATTTTGGTGGAAGGTATTAATAAGCCCAAACAAATCCAAAGTCATTTTCCAGTTCACCTTTATATAAAGGTACCTTTTGATCTCCATCTGCTTTATTTCTACATCTATTTCTCAGATGCTTATAAATTCGGATGAGGGAATACAGGGTGTAATTAATGATCACACCTAAAAAAGCCCCATCAAAGTTCAAGCCACAGAGTGAAGTGCTCTAATTTCCACCATAAGGGATTTAAGAGACTACAGGAAGTACAAAATGGCTTAAACAACATGATTCTTTTGAATTCTATATAATGTGTTGAGTAAACTATAATTAAATGACACGCGTAGGTGAAAACAGCTGGTTTGCCTTTGCATAAAGTCTAAAATAGTATTCAGACTTGTGACCAGACTTGTCCCTCCATAAAGAAATAGGTGAGAAGGAAAGGGCGAGCAGAGAGAATTACAGAGTGCATGTAAGTTGGTTACATCTTTGGAATAACAGCAGTGAAAGGAATCCAGTTATTACCAGATGCTTTTAAGGAACTCAGAAAAGAGAGAGGTCAACTGATTTATTAAATATTCAGAGAAAAGACACTAAGACAGAGAAAAACATTAAAGTTGAGAGGGGACTGAACAAACGTACTTCTGTATAGCAAGACATGCTTCAGAACAGAAATAAACGTTCACCAATTAAAATGTCTTTTGCCAAAAAATAGATAGCTTCTCGCGTTCGGTGGTACTGAGCAGAGAAAAAGCTATTTTAGAGAGAATGATGGGAAGAGATAAGCCTGCAAGCCTTCCAAATAGTAATTTTCAATAGTAAGCATTACTTTTCATCATGAAAAGTAATGAAGCAGTAAAATATGAACCATATCAAAAGGTGTATTTTCAAGAGCTATTTGAGAGAGACTGTTTTCCTAACATGCCTTTCAAACCTCTCAAAATGATGTTGGCAGCTTCCTTATAGACCCTGCTTATCTAGGAGGAAGCGGATTTTTTTCAGGTAATAAGATTTAATCAATTTCTATTATCAGAATTATAATTTCTTTAGCTTGCAACCTGACAAGAGTACAATTTAAGCAATTTAAAGTAGCAAGAACATAGTAAGATGAGTCCTGGATACAAGCATTTCTTTACCTTCCTTTCCACTTCATGTCATAGAAGCATCAACATTTTCCCTTCAACAGGATAGATTTCAAATAAAAATCAAGGCTTGAACACTAAACTATTAATATTCACTGAAGCGGACTTCCCTGGTAGTGCAGTGGTTAAGAATCCACCTTCCAATGAAGGAGACATGGGTTCGAGTCCTGGTCCGGGAAGATCCCACATGCCGCAGAACACCTAAGCCTGTGCGTCCCAACTACTAAGCCTGTGCTCTAGAGCCCGTGAGCCACGACTTCTGAGCCAGCAAACCACAACTACTGAAGCCCACGCACCTAGAGCTCGTGCTCTGCAACAAGAGAAACCACCGCAGTGAGAAGCCTGTGCACCACAACAAAGAGTTGCCTCCGCTCGCCACAACTAGAGAAAGCCCGCGTACAGCAACAAAGACCCAATGCAGACATAAATAAATAAATAAATTTATTTATTTTAAAAAAAGAATAAAGAACCCCCCCTTAAAAAAATTCACTGAAGCATAGTAGGATGACACACAAAACAATGGTTTCACTTCAGAAAGAAACTGGACATTCACTGGGGTACAATTATTATAGGTTGGCTGCTTACTAAAATTATTTTCTATTTTAATAAGAAAGCACTTACATTTATTTATCACTGGAAATTGGAAGTTGTATTACACATCTGAATTCTGAGGTTAATCTACACTAATATTCTTATCCCTGGTATGCATAAACAATCAGAATTTTCTTTGAGTATTGTCTATCAGTTGAAGCAAAGAAAGCCAACAGAATTTCATTTAATTAAAGATTACATTTCCTACATTTGTCTAATGTCACTACATGATTCACTAAGGTAAAATCTATATCCAATTTATAATAACTTTTTTGAGATAAATGGAAATGCTTTGTATCAGTCTGATTCCATTATTAATGGATAGTTCTTTGAAATAGAGAATAACTGAAAAGGCACTGAAATGGAAAATTTCCCTCTCCTCATATAAATTTATTTCACTTTTTATAAATTTAAGCAGTTCGTGATTACACTGGCATTTTGCAATGACAAAACTAAAATTCAACCAAAGGGAAAAAATAAGTTAATATAATTAAGAATTAAATATCTCATTGTGCAACCTAGTAACTGCATTACTATCTCCAACTCTCACATACTTCATACTATCTATAACTAGCCAGTAAATAAAAAGAACACAGTTAGGGTGAACTAATATTTTTGGAATTCCAAAGACCTTTTGAAATACATTGGATACATATAACATAGATACTCATTTCATAATTCCATCTCCAGCTTTTCAAATACTGCCTTGCAAATTTTATAGTGAAAGTGTGTAGGGGAGATTATTCTGACATTTTTGTAATTCATTTAAGAAATATTTATTATTTCTAGTTCCTCTTCTACATTTACTCTCAGAATGTTTATTTGCAAATAATAGAACCCCAGTTTGAATAATCTTTTTTGGAAGACACCAAGGGTTTCATGAAGCAAATGGAAGTGTTGATTAAGTGTGATGGAGCCATGTGTATAAGTCAATGAGCAGGCAGAGAAAGGAGACCTGCAAAGAGAGGAGAAAGCAGGCCTGCATAGAAAAGCAGAGAAATAAATATTCCCTAGCTCTACATATTACAGCTTCAGCAAATAAAGATAAACAGGCTAGAATGACAGTAGGGAACAAATGGTGAATGTAATTCAAGATTATTTTATATAGATTGAATCACGTCAAAAACATTTTAGTAGGGCTTCCCTGGTGGCGCAGTGGTTGAGAGTCCGCCTGCCGTTGCAGGGGACACGGGTTCGTGCCCCGGTCCGGGAAGATCCCACATGCCGCGGAGCGGCTAGGCTCGTGAGCCATGGCCACTGAGCCTGCGCGTCCGGAGCCTGTGCTCCGCAACGGGAGAGGCCACAACAGTGAGAGGCCCGCGTACCGCACAAAAACAAAACAAAACAAAAACATTTTAGTAGGTAAAAGTGATCAAATATCATTTCATACGGAATAGATATTTTTATAGGTGAAAAATTGATGGGTATTGGTACTTTTATATGTCGCAAAGTCATTTTTTATTCAGCAAGCAATGTGTAAACACTACTACTGAAAAAAAGAGCAAGAGGATAAAACAGGGTACAAAGTAAAATAGAAGAGAGTGTGATAATAAAGGGAAAGCTGAAACAACTCTGTTTATTGATTGGCCACTTTGTACCGGGCATTATACCTTATGCTAGGGAACCTCTTAGAAAGCTTTTCCCTTGTAAAAGTTTTTGATTTCTACAGGGCTTTAGAAGATAAAGCAATTAGGTTAGGCCTGATGCCAATATGAACAGCTCAGAACCTACTATTTCATCTTTAGGTTTTAAATCTAAAGTATTTTTTAAAACGGTTTTAAAAAATAGTCAGGGGCTTCCCTGGTGGCGCAGTGGTTGAGAGTCCGCCTGCCGATGCAGGGGACACGGGTTCATGCCCCGGTCCGGGAAGATCCCACATGCCGCGGAGCGGCTGGGCCCGTGAGCCTTGGCCGCTGAGCCTGCGCGTCGGAGCCTGTGCTCCTCAACAGGAGAGGCCACAACAGTGAGAGGCCCGCATACCACAAAAAAAAAAAAAAAAAAAAAAATAGTCAGGCCTGGATTCATGCATTATCCCTTCCACTGCTGCATTGTAGGACCCTGGATAAGTCACTAAACTTCTTTTACTTAGATTTCCTCACTTGTAAAATAAAAATACAGGGATACTATGTGCTTCATAGGGTTTCTTTGATGATAAGTTCTATAATAATACAATAAATACAAAACATAAAACACTTAGCACTGTTCTTGGAAGACTAAGCACTTAATAAATAAACTGGCATGGATATCAGAAAGGTTCTAATCTGGGTTTGGGGTATGGTAGAAGGCACAGACAGAGTGACAATACTTTATATCAGATAGGTGGCTGAGAGAACTGGAGAATGGAGGGTGGTGCTCGGTTCACAGCAACAGCGGCTGTGCAGAGCCAGCCAGTTAAACCTGGATCCTCATCTCAGTAGGCGATTTGAGATGTTGACCAGAAACTGACTGGAACTCTATCCTACAGAGTGGGGAGACCAGTCTGATGGTAGGAGAGGGATAGGGGTATGTGTGAATTTCCATGCCCAGAAAACACTTGATGTATAATAGGTCCTCATTAAGTACTTTCGGATGGACTGATGATAGATTTTAACAGTTCACAGCAAATAAAATATGGCAGAGACTGCTAATTGTCTCCCCAATATTTACTTTCTCTCTTTTCCTCTTTTTTCATAATAGAATGTCCCCCAGTTTTATCTGGGTCTGTCAAGAGGCATTTCCCAGCCTCAAGTGCAGCTAGGTGTGCCCATATGACTGAGGTCTCACCAGTGGGATAGAAGTAGAAATCACATATGCATCTTCAGGTCATGGCTTTAAAGGGAACCAGCTTGCTCTTCACTGTGGACATGACTGTAGAACTGATCATGCAGAGGAGGACAACTTAGTGGATGGTGGAGCAACAAGAGAAAAGGAACCTGAATCCCTGATAATCTTGAGGGGCAGAGGCACTGTACTGCCTAAACCATGCACAAGCCCAGGCTTACATGTGAAAGAGAAATACGCCTGTCTTGTTTGTCACTGTTAATTGGTCTTAGTTAAAATAACTGGTTAAATTCCTAACATGTTTCCATCACTCAAGTATGGCCGGAAGTATGAGAGGGTATATATCAAGTTTATTATATCCTAACACCATCTGAGTGGGGCTGAATTGAGTTGAGGGGCTGCTTTCCATATTACTTCAGGAATTTCTTGAACCATTTAAAATGAGCATTTATAACTTAGTAGAAATAGCTGCTATTATAAAATATTAAAAACTATTTTACTATCTCTTGTATATCCTCTCTATACTCTTGTATACTCTCTCTCTCTTCAGTTATACCTCATTTACATTCTCTTATCACTGAAATAATTAGATTAGACACAGAGATGATAGTAGTGAGATTAAAGTAAAAAACTATACATATAAATGAGAAAACTAGAGAAGATATTTTGTTTCTGCAAGGAATTTCATACTTAATTTTGTGGTTAATTTGCTTTTTAAATAATACATAAACATAGATTTCTCCCCTTGATTCTAATAAAACACTGCTATGGAAATTTCCCTTTCAGTGTGAATAGGAGCATTCTACTTTAGTTCATCTGGGAAATAGCTGAAAAATAAAGTTTGCATCATTGAGATTTGATTTTGCCAGACCATAATATTAACTTTTTGAAAAGTCTTATTTAAGGTTCTAAATGTCAGAGGGGTAGTTGTACAAAATATATGTCAATTTATTGATTTATGTCAATTTTTATTGACATAAATTTTATCTAATTTATGTCAATTTTTCTATTTCTTTAAATAAGAAACATTTTATTCAAGGTTCTGCTTCCAAGTTTAAAGCTGAAGCCATGGCTTCAATCTTATTCCTTAAATCAGAAAACGAGAGTAAAGGAAGAAATTAAAGTTGAAGGAAAATGAAAATTACAGTTACTGTAACTTTTTCTTTCCTCACTGATGACAAAATCACAACCTATTTTTATAAATCCACTGATAACCATAATTATTGTCGCTTTGGAGAAAACTACTATGTGAAGAGAACAAACATAAGCGAACACTCACTGGACACTATTTTAATGATATTGTATGTGAAAAATAAATGGGAATGGATTTTCATGCAACTGAGTAATCAGCAACCTGAAATTTAAGGAAAATTGAGTTTTTATTTATTATAATTTTTTATACCCATGACTGTGGTTCTCTTACCTTTGATATCTTCATAAGAATCGTATGATTTTCTTTTTGGAATCACTACAAAGTTTGTCAGATCTAAGATAGGAATTTGTCCCCAAAAATCTCCATCCAATGTGACTTCCACCTCCTCTTCTACCCACTTCCTGGACTGACATTTTATGACAACTACAGGAGAGAAATACTTTCAGTTAATTTGACTATTGGGTTATATGATTGTTCTTGAGATAGAAAAAATGAATTATGTTATGAAAAATAAAAGTTCCTTTGGCATACTTTGACACGTCATTGCATCTGGTATTAACACACATACACTCATCCAGTATCAACATACATTGACATTTTGGAAGCAACATGAATATTAAATAATATGTAAAAATAGCATGACAAGAGATAAATCTAGAAGATACACACCAAAGTATAGAAGATTACATTAGGATGTAGAAATGTGATTCAGGGACTGGATTTTTCAGCTAGCTGTATACTCATTGTGGTAAATACCAAACTTTACTTATATAAAAATACTACAGCAAATACCTTCAAATAATTAAAAAAATAAGTTTATTTTATAATAACACTTATAAAATATATTTTATTAAAGTATCTCCTAAACCAAAAATATTAGTTTATTTACATGCACCTTAAAATTCACTTAAATTAAGTAAAATATTTTGATTTCCATTTGTGAATTGCTTTTAAATTTACAAAATACACTATTTAGTAATTAAAAATTGTAACGAATTATTTAAAGTTAATATTAAAATGTTATTACATATTAATTTAGCATACAGCACTAAAACATTAAATATATAACTTTACATATTTCTATATATATATAATTCCAACATTTTCCTATATAAAGTGCAGAAGTTGTTAATGATCTTGTGAGCAACCAAAATATTATGTCTATATCAACTACTAATTATATAAAGGAATATTAATATATTGGCATTAGCTGTATAATATTATGGGGCCATGTATGCTACAGTCCATATTTAAGAATATTATTTCTCCAAAATATATTAACTGTTATATTTTTATCAGTTCAGATGCACATAGGACATAAATTGAATATGAGATAAAAAGGGAGTCATAATACTAAAAAAGCTTTGAAATGGATTACACTATGCTTTCGTGGCATCAATAATATTGATAATATGTTCATCTGAACAGCAAGATTGGATAATGTCCTCAGATTTATGTGTTTTCACAGTATAGACCACATTTATAGTAAAGAAATATTTAAAATAAATTTATTTTAATTCTTAAATTTACAGGTTAATACTGAACATTTTGGACTTAGAATATGTGAAATGTACAACAAGGGTACAAAGTTAGATGTAAATTAAGTGGGTTGAAATGGCTGAGGAAAATGTACAAGCTTTTCTGGTTATAATTAGCTTCAGTCCTAAAGCATTAAATTGGAAATTAGTGTGATCAAAGTTACAATTAGTATCATGTCATTGGTCTTGTCCTGTAAGTCCTTAGGAAATTACTGCCCTAGCAATGCCAGGATTACTAAACCACAATGGATTCACATTCCATTGTCTTTACACTGTGATAGGGAGTACAGTCCTTTTCTAATTATCTACCCCCAAAGGACAGGAGAAAAAGTGGTTCACAGAGCAACAAAAGTACCCTGGGCTTGAGAATAACCTGGGTTATAGATACATAGAAAAAAAAAGAAACAACAAACATTGATGGTGACACAGTTGAGCAGGGAAAGCAATGGGTTATTTCTGATGTGCTCTTAAGAATGAAGAATGGACTGTACTGAAAGTAAATAATATTTACGTATAAAATCATACCCATCTGTTTCTCAAGGGCATTTGTAGAGAAAAAGAATTACTAGAATAGGTTTTAGACTTTTGGTAAAATGATTTAATAACTAGTACACAGTCTGTTCAGAACACAGATGTTACTACTTGGTTGTGCTAATGTAACACAGGCTATTTACAGAACTCACATTTACTTTAAAAATCTAATAATTATGAAAAGAAGTGACTTGATAGAAAATTTCTATGTTTCTGGAGCATATTTAACCTTTGAAGAAAACTGTGCAAGAAATTTGTATTTTCTCATAGGTTTTATTTTAGACTTTAAAAAATCTGCTTTAAGTCTTTAATCTGGGAAAAAAACAAGCAGTGTCTGGGGTAGACATGAGCAACACTGCTGTTAGAATCCCAACAGAGTAATGTCTAGGCTGTATTACATCACTTTGATCAGAAGACTATTATAAATTTTAAACTGTTCAGCTCTTTGGAAAGTATAAAAACAACTATGTTTTGAAGGAAATTAAAAAAAAGCATTTTGACATGTTTTTGAAGCATTCTGAAGATAATTTAGTATATATGAAATATTTATGTGTTGATAATTTTTTGTTGTTGATAATTTTTTAACTCAAGAGTAAAAATATTTCAAGTAAAACAAATGACATTTATTGTCAAAGGTACTGTTAGTTATGTGGATTTTCACTCCAGTTAAAATTAAACTACACAAGGAAATATATAATCTTGGCCTTCCTTTATAACCAGTGTCTCTGGGGAAATGCTGTTATTCACAAGCAAAACTGACTATTTTCTCTTCTAAGTGTGGTGACATAATTTGTATCAGTAAAGACTAGCTCTTTTTCACTAGCAAAGATTGGTATTGGAGGGAGAAGAAAAATTCAAAATTTCAAGACTTCTTTTAGCTTATCTGTGTTGCTCAAGGTGGAGATCAAAAATAGATATCCCTTTGCTGTGCAATTCAGTGATTCTTAGTTATGAAAAACTATGCCTAGAGCCTGGTAAGAGGCTGGGATACTAAATTTCACCTTATGGTTATCTAAGAGGAGTTGTGATTCTTACGCTGACCCTGGGAACAAAACGGGAAAATAAAAGTATGCAGAAGAAGTAAGAAGAGTGTTGGGGACAGAGAACATACAGAAACTTGAGAGAAGCCTGGAGTATGTGGAGAAAAAAAAGGGTCATTGAGGGAAAAAAAGGCATTTTAAGAGTAGGGATTTTACGTTGCATGTGTGGTGGCCAAGCCCACCTCCCTAAAATCTGTAGTACATTCTGACTGGTTTTTGGAGAACACCATAAAAGTTTTGTATCTGGGACAACTAATAGAGGAATCATTGCCCCCATGAGTTACACAGAAGCTAGAATATGGTGATTAAATGTGATCCAAGAACCCCAGTACCCAGGAATCTTACAGATCTAGCACAGGGCTCTGAGCATATCAAAGAATATGAAATAAAGGGGTCTGAATTTAATGTTATTTCAATCTTAGTTGATTTGTAGGTTTTACCAACAAGGAAGACAACAGGAAATGGTATGGTTTTGTGGAAAGATCATTGGACTTATTGTTAAGAGACAAGATTCAGTCCTAGCATTTCCACCAATAGGGCTAGGTCACTTTACAACCTACTTTCTCTGGACCTGGATTTTCTTACTTGTACAAAGAAGAGATGGGATTAGAAGGCCTCTAAGATACCTAAAATCCTGGTGTTCTCTGACTCTAAGATATACCTACCTTGGGGGAATTTAGGATGTGGTGCCTGTGGGAATCCAAGAATAGGGTATATCCAGCATATTCCTGGGATTTCTTCACTGTCTATCCCCAAAGCTCTAATTAGAAATTAAATTATTAAGAGTGAACAAAAGCATAAACACTTTCAATATTAGCATGAAATGACATATTTTTTAGTAACCTAATGGTGTTTTAGCAAAGCTTGTGAATTTAAACTTTGGCAGAGAAAAACTAAGTATGAAATACAAAACATTTTCTGCAAATGTTGATTTTATAACCATTTCAAACCAAACCCTGGTAAACTGTCACAAAGAAAAATGTAATACAACCATTGTAAGATGCAAGTTAAAACTGAAGAACTTTTTTCTCTACATTCAAAGGTTAGTACAGCAGTTGGCCCTCCATATCTGTGGGTTCCGAATCCACAGATTCAACCAACTGTGAAATTAAAATATTAAAAAAAAAAAAAAAAGAAATTCCAGAAAGTTCCAAAAAGCAAAACTTGTATTTACATAGCATTTACATTATATTAGGAATTATAAGTAATGTAGAGGTGATTTAAAGTATATGGGAGGATGTGCATAGGTTATATGCAAATACTATGCCATTTTATATAATGGACTTGAGCAACCATGGATATTGGTATCTGCAGGGGTCCTGGAATCGATACCCCATGGATTCTGAGGGATGACTGTATTGGTATTTACTGATGTGACTAAACTGATTAATCAGAAGTAATACAGTTTCCATATTATGTTCTAAACTGGATGGGCAAAGCACAAAACACAAAAAATACCATTAAGTACAGGACTTCAGAAAGTTATCAGTAATTTACTTTTGGAGGCTACCAGTTAAAAGAAAAAGGGCATTTGTAAAATTATTCTACGTCCATCATACACCATCAGGAGAAAAGCAATACTAGAAAATGATTCTGGTCGTTGTTGAAAACAGGCTTTTCTTATGAAAAATGGAACATAAGACACGACAGGCAGGACCAGCTTCATGGGCATGTGACGTATGCAAGAACTCCACACTTGGAATTGCTCATGTTTGTTTAATGTCTTGAAATTCTTAATACTTTTTGAACAAGGGCCTCCTCATTTTCATTTTACCCAGATCACGTCGGCAGGCTTGATTGCAGGAGTGGTAAAAAGCATGGGAGAATGGACTCTGAGCCCACAGGAAAGAATTTTCTGAATGTGAAGAAGAAATATGCACATATAGGACAAAGTAAGAATTTCTTTTTAATTAATAAAGTTTCTAGACAAGTATTTAATGAAAATTATAAAAGCAGAGAAAACATTTAAATTTTGCATCATCACTGGAATCTGCTTAAATTTCAGCGAAGCAAAGAGGGGACAAGTAACCTGCATTCTGGCAACGACAGCACACCCTAGTCATGGCAGTATCTCATCAGGACGCCATATACCTGGCACAGTGCCATCACTTGGTGAACACGAGCATCAGAAGTCCTATGCTTTGCCCAGACAAGCTGTTCCAGGTTGTTCTCTAGATACAGACTCAAAAAGGAGTCCCTTTGCATGTATCTGACTATGATTCACTGATACGATACTTAGATTGACTTGTTCCTCACTCTGAACTTCAAATCAGCAACGATATATACAACCCCGTATATCAAATATATTTTCCCCCTCTGACCATGTAAATTTGAACACTTCATGAACTTCACATTGCATAACATATAAAAGAAACCGATCATATCAATGCCAGTCAAAATGAAATCATGTTCCTTCAATGTGCTATGTAAATGTTACCTTTTCACCTCTGTGTGCAATTCTTTAAAATTGTCAACAGGCCACCTTTCTCCACTTGCCTTCTTCATTTGAACAATGACCATTGTTTTTTGTAATTTCATAACCTGGGGCACAAATAACACCTGGATATCTAGTCCCTTTAGGAGGCAATGCAATTCCTGTAAAAAAGAAAAACACACACACAAAAATAAGTTTTAATGTGGTAAACGTTTTTAGAATATAATTTTAACCACAGAAAGTAACCTCTCCTTACTGATGACCTAAATTTTTTAAAATCACTCCTGAACAAAAAATACATTATGCTAAATTATAAGTGCACTTCACTGGCTTCACTAATTTTCCTCAAATGTCACCAAAATTCTTTAAAAAACACATTTTATCCTGAGCCAAGGAGGTTCTCCTGAAGAGGCTGGAAGAATTGAAGAAATGTTGATAGTGATGGCTTGAGTTTCCCAGAGTGATAAAAAAAACCCCATAAAACCCATGGATCTTTTCAAGTCTTACCACATTTTGCATAAGGCAAAGTACAGCAATTTCTGACCCTTTCATTTCTTTGCATATTTTTGTTCTAGACCATAACAGCTCCATGTTTCTGCTTGGAGCCCCAGAATTGCTACCAGTAAACTGTTCATTTCTTTAACTGATTCACGAAGGAAGCCAAAGCTTATTTGTGAAAGAAAGGGGCATCCACTTCAAGTTGTAAAAATCAGAAGACAGAAAAACAGACAGCAATTTCTTGTGTTCTAGTGAATTCGAATTTTTCAACCTTTGCTTTGAATAAGTACCACCTGCGAAAAACTTGTTAGACATGGAGCTTGCTAAGGCCCAACTACAGAGATTCTGATTTGTTCAGTCTGGGCTGGGACCTCAAAGCTGCGTACTTAAGTAGCAGCTCATGAGATCCAGAAGCAGGTGATCATGAGACCATACTTAGAAAAAAACCCTCTATCTACTGGACGAGTAGTGAGCTTCTAGCCATTTGTAACAGTGAAGATTTCCAAGTGATCGGTGTCTTCCTTTATTTTGAAGAGTAACACTCTTTACAAGAAAATGGGATTACTGACTATATTTTAAAAATTCTTTGTTATAAGATTGATGATATTCAAAGTCATTTTGTCTCAGATGAGAATACTGTACTAAACTATTAAGAACATCAAGAAAGAAAATAGAAAATGGCCCCTCTGCAAAATATCCCAACTCAAAATTCTTATAAATTTTCAAATTTTAAAGTTTATTCCTTCAGGAAATGAAAATTTTCTAAGGTGTACTGTCATACTTAACAATAACTAGTAATTAATATGATTACGAGTTAATATTTATTCACTACTGATTCTATGCCAGGCTCTGTGCTAAGTATTTTTCACACAATTATCTCATTTCATTCTCAGAAAATCACCATAAACAAGTGTTATTATGTTTCTCATTTTAGAGATGGAGATACTGAGACAATTTGGTTAAACAACTTGCCCAACGTCCCAATGAAAGATCATGTTGTTTACTAAGATATCTGAAAAATTTCTATCTTCAATTTTGCCTTTATGAGTTCTGTATTTTCAATGAATCACTGCATTCAAATAAGTAAAAACAGCAAGAGCCAGAATAAAATAGGATAAAGAGCTGGAATATGATAAAAAAAAAAAAGCAGAGCTGAGTCAAATAAACCATACATTGCATCTCCAAGGAAAAGTTTAGAAATGATCATTTACCCTTACAAAAGTATATTACCACTAAAAATAGATTATATTATAACTAAAAATAAACCCAGACATTTAGATGGTGTAAGGAGTCAAGACAAAGATACAAAAGGGTACTTCATTGCTAACATCATGCTTTCTTATAATATTTGAAATGAAAGATAATGCTATAACCAATAAGCTCATTTAATTAAAAATCTAGCAGGCTATTTGTGGCTGTAACTTTTTACCAGTCTACAAATAGAACTATAGTTCCCTATTGAATTCACCATACATTTCTTTAACTACTATTACATGCTTAAATAGTAAGTCACTGCAATGTTAATAAACTTCCAAGAAATCACTGAAACTTAGCAATGAAAAGAACTTTGAGAATTTATCAAATTCATTTCATGTCTCACAAATATTTTATATTTTCTGTGGTTTTCCCATCGTCCTTTGCAACACTTTGAGTAGAGACAGAAAAGTCGTCCACACTTCTATCTTATAAAGAATCTAACCTATGTTTTCTTCTAATATCTATATATTTTCATCCTTATAGTTAAATACTCAATCCACTTGTAATTTATCCATATGTAAGGAATGAAGAATGTATCCAATGTTGTTGATTTTCTATATGAGACTAATTATCCAAAAACCACTTATTTAAAAGTTCAATGATTTGAAATGCCACCCACACGGCATTTCCTTATATATTTTGGTCTTTTTCTGGAGTCCCTAGATTCCTCTTCATGTGTAAGTACCACACTGTTTTAATTATAGATGCTTTATTTTCTACTAGAACTGTCTCCTCCCCCAGCTCATTTTTTTAAAATAATTTTTCTAAATTTGGAATGAACAGTTAGCTCCAAGAAGGGGATGGCCTGGCAAACAGTTCTTTTAATGGGATTGCCCCACATTTACGCTTTAGGGATCACTGACATTTTTGTCCATTCACGATCTATTCAAGAGCAAGGATATGGCCTTTATTTTTCTCACTTGAGCATTATATTAGGTGCTTCTAGGTTCTTGGAATAGGTTTTCAGCCAGTGTTAGTGTTCAGTGTTGCTGGAGGCTCATTTCAGCATCTTCATATGTGTTTAGCAGGAAGCTGGGAGAAACCACATCAGTTGTTTCTATCTTCTGACTGGGAAATGTAGCTAGTGTGATGATTACTAAATCTATTAGGTTAAACAATCTAGTAAAACATATTCTAAACTCAAAACATTTTCTAAGCTTATCTTTTTCTGTTTTACTCCATTTCCATATAGTAACTACACAAAGTAACTACAGATGTATTTACTTTTTTCTATTACAGTTACCATTCGGGGATTCAAAATGCTAATAAGTATCTAGGGGGAAATATGCACATTTTATTTTACATAATTGATTTTAGGTACTTATATAGTTTATGAGAGAAGTATACATTATTTATATAATTTTGAGACCTGATAATACGTCATGTTTAGCATCTGAGAAATATTAAAAAGAGTGGCATTCAATGTATTATTATTATTGTTATTTTGCTTTTGAAATCTGCTATGGCCTAGCTGCACTTAATATTCAAATTTTATTCAGTGTATTCTAATACTGCTATTTTGACTGCTCTTTTGATCAAATGTAATAGAAATATTTATGCACTGATCTCCAATTTGAAATATAGAAATTGTACAATACTTTAATGGAATGAGGTTACTTGCCTTCTTAGAAGAAAATCTTCTCAAGAGCATAAAGTGAGCATAATACTCATTTTAGTAATGAAAATATTTCATTTGGAGAGATTAATTTTTAATCACTTTAGTGGTATTACACTACTGCTCCCCACAGCATAATTTCTAATTTTTAGCATGGAATTAGAAATAGCCCATGTCAGGAAATCAAAGAGATACTTAAACATTCTAGCTCCCTAAGTGATGCTATTATTTTTGTTATAGTGGTTTCTTTAATTAATTTATTTATATTTTTGTCAAATGTCTATTTGTTTGTTTTAACTGAAGTACAGTTGATTTACAATATTGTGTTTCAGGTGTATACCAAAGTGATTCAGTTATACGTATATATGTGTATATATCTATATTCTTTTCTTTGATTCTATCCCATTAGTTTATTACAACATATTGATTATAGTTCCCTGTGTTATACAGTAGGACCTTGTTGTTTATCTGTTTAATATATGGTAGTTTGCATCTGTTAATCCCCTACTCCCAATTTATCCCTCCTCCATCTTCCCCTTGGTAACCATAAGTTTGTTTTCTATGTCTGTGAGTGTCTTTCTGTTTTGTAAATAAGTTCATTTGTACTATTTTTTTTAGATTCCACATATAAGTGATATCATATAATATCTGTCCTTCTCTGTCTGACTTACTTCACTTAGTACGAGAATCTTTAGGTCCATCCATGTTGCTGCTATAGTGGTTTATCTTCAATAAGAAAGCAAGCTTTTATTTCTAAAACATCAAGTCATCAAGAATGTGACTTTTCATCAACCACTTTCACACATGAAATGTGTGCACTTTCTACTTGAATACTTTATATTTTCAATAACTGATTTAATAATCTTTAAATTATCACTAAAAAATAGAACAGAATTGTTAATGTGGTAGTTTGGAGAAGAGTCCTTTCATTGGTTCTTTAGAGATATTATAGGCTGAATTATGCCCCCCTCCCCAACTCATATGTTGAAGTTCTAATTGCCAGTGTCTCAAAAGTGACTGTATTTGAAGTTGGGGACCTTTAAAGAGGTGGTTAAGTTAAAATAAGACTGTTAAGGTAGGCTCTAATCCAGTCTGACTGGTGTCCTTATAAAAAAAGGAAATTGTGACACCAACACAGACACCAAGGATGCCCACATACAAAGGAAAGACCATGTGAGGGCACAGTGAGAAGGCAGCCAGCTACAAGCCCAATAGAGACACCTTAGAAGAAATCAAATATCTTGGTCCCTTGATTTTGAACTTCCAGCCCCCAGAACTGTGAAAAAATAAATTTATTTTGTTTAATCCACCCAGACTGGTATTTTATTATTGCAGCCCTAGCAAACTGATACATGAAATTATCTTTCCTTCTATGTTATCTCAGAGGCTGAGGCATGGGATGCCACTGAACTTGCTTAGAGACTTTCTAATTCCAGGCTCTCAAAACAGGACAGATAGAGAAATTTGACTCTGACTGCCATTTGGCTGCTATGATCATGGAAAAGCTAGGGATGAAGCAGTATTCCCATCCAACCTGTATCTTGCTGACTGAGGTGCATGTATTGAATGGAAGCATCTATTGAAGAACAAGAAGGGCATTTCAGGGATGGAATTTTCTTCATGAAGGATTAGAGACTGCTGCTGCTTTACTCCTCCATCTTTTATAGAGCGAGCTAATGTCTGAGATTTAATAAAGAACTTGTCCAAAGAAGACACCATTAAAAGGACTAGTGTACAAAAAGTGAGCACTAAGTAGAAGGTCACATTTACTCGTATAGGTCATTGGGGAATAGATACAAATCCATGCTTCTTAGAAAAAAATGTTCAGTTTGAGACATATAATGCTTTTAAAGTAGATATTTGGGATTATTCAACACAAATATGATTGCTAAGGTAAGTTTTACATCATGAACTAAGCACCTGTAAGTTAAAGTTTTATGTTTGCTTTTTTAAAAATCTAAGAATACATTAGCAAAAAATAAACAAATAAAACTTAAAGGAAATACTGATTCCAATGTAAACATTCCACTGCTGGGTCAAAAATGAGTGAAAAGTCCACTATCAGAGCCTCCTGACCAGAGACACAGTAAAGGACAGAGTTTTCTGTTATTGAAGGCCTTCAAGCACATGCTAATAACCACTGACAGTGATGACCAAGAGAAGGGTTTTGAGCTTTACATTAATATTTAGAATATCTTAATGTGCCTTCCAGTCTTAATATTCTATGGTAACATTTTTCCTTATAAATAGAAAAGATAACTAAGGTTTTAAAAATTAATGTCAGGAAATTGAATATTTTCTTGGAAAGTAATTTTAATTTCAATTAAAATAATATCCCTTATTGATCAATTACCATATCTTCCTTGTTCTCTGCACTGCTAAGTTGTGTGTGTATGTATGTAAAATCTCTCTCTTCACCTGCAGGAATACTCTATGATATAATGTCAAGCATTTGAGATTTACAAATTTAAATCTATGCTCTGATATTCATTAGTTCTGGGAAACTGGGAAAGTTATTTAAATTTCTAAGTGAGATTTTCCTCATATGAAAAAGGAAGCATATATACATATATATATATATATATATATATGAATATAATATACATACCAAGATTTTGCTATGGCAAAGGTACTATTTCAGATCCATCCAGATAATTCCATTTTGTACAGTATACATCGATTGTACACTGTTTTATTCTTTCACTTATTCATTCAGAAAATACTCTGTGCCATGCATTGTAATAAGGGATAAAATAGTGAAGAAAATAAATTCCTTGCTTTTCTGGATCATGCATTCCAGAATGTGTTGGGGGTGAGAAGTCAAACAATAAATAAAATGTATTATATGTATGGTGTTGTTAAGTAAAACAATAAAGAGTTAGAGAGTGATGTGGATGTTAATATAGGGTGGTCCAGGAAGGCCTCTCTGATAGGTGTCATTTGAGCAAAGCACCTAAGGAAGTCTGAGAAGCCTTGTAGACATCCATGGGGGGAATACTAAGATAGCAGGTGGCTATATGTGTCTGAATTTAAGGGGAAATTGAGGCTGGGGCTATCAATTTAAAAGTTGTTTGAATTCACTTGTGACTGAATGAGAGCTCATCAGGAACAAGTATGGACAGAAATGAAAAGAGAAGACAGCACCTTGGGCCTCTGGGAATTCAGGGGATAGGAACAGGGGAGAAAATGCAAAAAAGACTGAGGAGGCCTTACTAGAGAGATAGAAGGAGAATCAAGGGAGAATTGAATCCTGGAGGCCAATTGTTTCCAAAATGGTGAGAGATCAACTGTATCAAGTAGAGCTCATGAGCAAGATGAGGATGCACATAGACGATTAGATCTGGCAGTGTTATGTTACTGATGAACTTCAAAAGAGCAGAATCGGGCTTCCCTGGTGGCGCAGTGGTTGAGAGTCCGCCTGCTGATGCAGGGGACATGGGTTCGTGCCCTGGTCCGGGAAGGTCCCACATGCCGCGGAGCGGCTCGGCCCGTGAGCCATGGCAGCTGAGCCTGCACGTCCGGAGCCTGTGCTCCGCAACGGGAGAGGCCACAACAGTGAGAGGTCCGTGTACCACCAAAAAAAAAAAAAAAAAAAAAAAGCAGAATCATCTGTAGACTGATGGGGAATAAAGTAAGATTAGCTTTTGCAATAACTTATAAGGGAAAATAATCTGAAAAAGAATCTATCTATCCATATCTATATCTATATATCTGAATCACTTTGCTGTACACCTGAAACTAACACAACATTGTAAATCAACTGTACCTCAATAAAAAAAAAAAAAAGAAAAAAAGATAATGTATAAGAAATGAGGGCCATAAGTATAGACAACCTTTCAAGTTGTTTTGCCATAAAGAGGGATCAGAGAAATGGGATAGTACCTGGCAGGGATAAGGGGTAAAGAGATGCATGTCTTTTAACATTAAGAGGTATTATTGCATGCTTGCTATGTTGATAGGCATAATCCCACAAGAATTATTACACAGAAGACAGAGGAAAGAGCTGGAGAGCTCCACATAGTTGAGTAGGCGTGGGATTCAGTGAACAGGTAGAGGGCTGGCCATAAGAACACAAAGAGCTTTTCCAATGTAATGGGAGGAGAGGCAAGGCACATGGATGAAAATAAAATCAGGCTGGTCGAGCTAATGGAAGAACCAGACAATTAGATTCTGATTTGACTTTATATTCTTAATGAAATAGGAAGAAAGAATATCAGATGAGAGAAGGGGAGGAAATGCTGAATGTCAGTAGTAGTCATCAGGTTTCAATTCATTGCAGGAAATTTTACTAAAGGAAAAGAATGTGTCATCAAAAGTTCATCATTCACTCACAGTTTTATTTCTCTATCTCCTTTCTATCTATCCATCTCTACATCCATCAACCACTTTACCTATTGTAAAAGCCCCAAATTCTCTAAATCCTAAGAAGACATTAGTCCTCTCTCTGTTAGAATACTTATCTGTATTTCTGAAGCTAAGAAAATTGTATAAAATGACAGAAAAGAGAAATGGTACTGTAAGCCTTGGGTTCCATTTTACAAGCCCAGACCATATAAAATATTTTAATTAGTTCGATTTTCATTCTCTTCATAGAAATATTCTAGTGGTAGAAGTAGGTCTAAATTTCAGGTTATAGAGATTTTTCTGAAGGGCAGGCATCCAGGCATCTTTGCATAACAAAAGCTATAGCTTTGTGTTTTACAATAAAATCAGCAGCTTCACTGACTAGCTTAGAAATCTGCTTGCTTTATGCTAAAAATCATAATTACAAATCTGTCTGGAACCTGAGCTCATTTGTGTGGAAAATTGGTCATCTGACATAATACGAAGGGAAATTTTATAAAAAACATGAAATTATGCTCAGCTGTCAACATAATTTAATCAACATTCATGACAATTATCTGGAGACCTGGGTATGCTTTACGTCAGGCAGCAGCACACATTAAATGCCACTAAACACTGAATTCTTGAAGACATTTTCCAATTCACAAGTAGCAACGTTTAAATTGAAAAAACATTTTTTTCTGCATAAAATATTTTTATTATTCATTGCCAAACTGCATGATATATGTTAACTAAAATCAACATGAGTCTTGGGAGCATGTGTGCAAGGGTTGGGTGGAGACTGTTAAGAATTATATACCTGATTTTCCTTTGCAAATTCGGTCACATTCAATCTGTTCAATGTATCATATATTAAGTTTATTTTACAACGCTAAAGTTAAATATCAGGACTAAACTATACATTAGTCAGTGATGTATTAATTAAGACTTTTGAGTAGAACTACATAATGTGTATATTCCTTTAAATTTTACAAATTACTGCTTCATTTTATTCTCCTGCATATCCTTGGTAATTGGTGTATAACAGTCTCCATAAATGTTTCTTGAATAAATATAAGAAAAAAATAAAATAAAAAATAAAATAAAATCAACATGAGACATAGCAATTATCTCTCATAAGGAAAAAAAATACGTCTCTTTTCTAAATGCTTATTTAGCTCTAATTATTAACAATCACATAAATTATGTATATTTTATCTTTTAAAAAGTAGATATTATAGATACCAAACATAGTGTATATCATTATCCTTCTGATTATTCTCTCTTATTATAATATGATATAATCCTTATCCATTATAAAAACATTTGAGATAATTATAAACATGCAGTTGTAAGAAATGAAAGTATGCTTTACTCAGTTATCTCCCATGGTAACATCTCGTAAAGCTATAATGCAATACAAAATCCAGAATGTTTACATTGAAATAGTGAAGATATAGAAGTTTCATCACCACAAGTATCCCTCTGGTTGACCTTTTACAGACATCCCTGCCTCCCCCACTACTCTAACCCTGAATACTACTATTCTCCATTTCTGTAATTTTGTCACATCAAGAATACTCTATGAATGGAATCATACAGTATATAAATCTGAGGGACTGGCTTTTTCACTCAGAATAATACCCTGGATATTCAATCAAGTTGTTGTACTTATCAATGCTTTGTTCGTTTCTATTGCTGAATACTACACAGCGGTATAGATATAACACCGTTTGTTTAACCATTCACATTTTGAAGGGCATCTAGGTTGTTTTCAGATTTTGGCTATTACAAATAAATCTGCTATGAACATTCATGCACATATTTTTGTATGACATAAATTTTTACTTTTCTGGGATAAATTCCCATGAGTGTAATTGTTGGATGGTAGGGTAATTGCATGTTTACTTTGATAAGAAACAACCAGTTTTCCAGAATGGCTATACCCTTTTACATTCCCACCAGCAATGTATGAGTGATCCAGTTTCTCTACATCTTTCCTAATACTTGATGTCACTATTTTTTATTTTAGCCATTCTGATAGGTTTGTAGTGAAAACTCCTTGTGTTTTTATTTTGCATTTCTCTAAAGATTAATGATGTTGAACATCTCTTCATGTGCTTATTAACGATCAGTATATTTTCAGTATAGGTGAAATGCCTATTCATATTCTTTGCCCATTTTCCAAAAATTGTATTATTAGTGAGTTTTCAGTATGTTTTATATATTCTAGATACTAACCCTTTGTCACATATGTGGTTTGCAAACATTTTCTCCCAGTTTATAGCTTTCCACTTTATCGTCTTCTCATGGGCTTTTACAGAGAAAAATATTTTAGTTTGATGTCCAATTTATTAATTTTTCCTCTTATGGAATTTTTTATTGGTTAAAAGCAAGAACTATTTGCTTAGCATTGTGTCAATTTTTGCATAAAGTCTGAGCATCCTGGCTGGAATTGCATTAAACCTATAAATCAAGTGGGATAGAACTGACATCTTTACTGTATTGAGTCTTCCAATTCATGAATAGAGTGGATCTCTCTATTTATTTAAATGTCATTTGATTTTGTCATTTTCAGCATACAAGTCCTGAACATGCTCTGTTAGATTTACTTCTAAGTAATTTATTTATTTGGAGAGATTACAAACAATATTAGATTTTAACTTTCAGTTTCCATATTTTCGTTGGTAATATATATAAATACGATTGATTCTTTGTGTGTCGTTCTTATTTACCATGACCTTGCTGAATTCACTTAATACTTCTACAAGCTTTTTTTTTTTTTTTTTTTAAGATTCCTTGTGATTTTCTGGTAGATAATCATGTGATATGAAGATAAGGACAGTTCATTTCTTTCTTTCATTCTATTTGCCTTTCATTTTCTTTACTTGCCTTATTGCACTGGCTGGGACTTCCAACAGTATGATAAATGCTGAGAGTGACATCCTTGTGTTGCTCCCTATTTTAGAGAGAAAGTATTCAATGTTTCATAACTGAAGGTGACACTATATTTTCTATACTGAATGACCTGTGATTTTTTTCCTTTATTCTTTTTAAGAGAGTAGATTACATTAATGAAATTTCAAATGCTCAACCAGCCTTTACATTTGGAATAAATGCCATCTGCTCATGGGTATATTTTTTTGTTATATATTTTGATGGGTTCATTTTATTAATATTTGTTGAAGATTTTTGTGTCTAATTTCAGGAACAGTATTAGTCTGTAGCTTTCTTTAATTGTGATGTGTTTCTAGTTTTTGTATCAGGGTAATGCTGTCCTCATAGAATAAGTTGGAAGGTGTTTTCTCGCCTTCTCCATCTTGGAATAATTTGAGAAAGATTGGTGTTAATTCTTTTTTACATGTTTGGTAGAATTTGCCAGTGAGGCCATTTGGGCCTAAAGATTTCGCCTTGGAAGTTTCCCAATTATTAATTTAATTTCTTTAATAGATGACTACTCATATGATCTATTTCATCTTTGGTGGATTTTGGTAGTTTGGAATTTACGAGAAATGGATCAATTTCTCCTAAGTTGTTGAATTTATGTGTTTATAGTTGTTCATAATACTGCGTTATTTTTCTAATGTCTTAGGTTATCTGTAGTGATGTTGCCATGGGTTACTTGAACATATTTTAGGATTTTAACTGATTTACAGTGTTTTTGAGTCTATCACTTCATACAATTTTCTTAGTTGTTTAAAATGGTAATTCAATATACATACGCAACTTACTGCTTTCCATAGGTATCAATGTTTAATTTGAATGAAATGTATCAATATGTACCTTATGTTTTAAAATGCACTCAGGATTTGTTTTAATCAGGTATGGTGAGACATACAGACACAGAAATGACTGTCATGAAGAAAGAAGTTTTATACTCACATATCCCTAGGAACGGGAGGCATAGCATGCCATGCAGGGACACATGGGGAATCATCAAAATTAGTCATGGGGTGAGGGAATGGCCAAGAGCTTTTACTGTGGTTTTCATGGGAAGGCTAAGCAGGTTTAGGATAGAGGGTATTTTCCTTACGATACATCACAAATTCTAGAAGATGGTGTGGTAAAGTTTTAGGATTTAGAAAGGAGTGAAAGTTGTGGTAAAAAAAAGAAAGTGGATGTACACTGCCACTGGGGATATGAATGCTGAGAATGAGGGATGACCTGGAAGAACAGGTGCTCATATGGTAACAGATACAAAGAAGGATAAATACATACTTATATACTTCCTGATGAAAGAAAGATAGATGGTGGTGGTAAGATCTCACACTCGCACTATGGGGATGAGACTTTAGAGATGGAAAAGAACGGATAACTTAGCAAATATACATTACATATAAGGATTTTCTAATGGCTTGAAAATAATCCATCAATTATTCAACATTCTCTAACTACCTAAACATAGGCATATACTTTGCTATATGTAAGCTTAGCATTCTTAAAACTCAGGTCTCATAAATAACAAACTAATGCCAAATGCTGAATTTGCTAACATACTCATGAATTGAGTGCTTGTCTGCAAGACAAATGTCTCAGCGTCTGCATTTTCCTCCTATTAGTTTCTTCCTGATAAGAAGTTTTGATAAAGATTACGGTACCATTTATATTTGATAATAAGATAAATAACACTCAAAGTTGGCATCTTCTGCTGTTATCGAGGGGATAGGGATTTCAGAACATGCCCACTTGCTACAGGAAAAGAAATCAATTAGAGCTACAAGAATTCAGGAAGAATACAAGTGGCAAAAGGTAATGAATGGTTGTGCCTAGTCAAATTGGGGAAATCCTAGAATGGATATTTTCCTAAAATGCATTCACCGTATTTCTTTTATGAGTTAACTGAAAAAACAGAAATCTAATCCTTTCGTAAGATTAAATTTTGACTTGTCCACAGAGCTGGTGACAGTAGAGTTTCGACTGTGTACTCATGTCCTACACATGGAGACCATGACAACTTATATCCATCTGATTTTCCTTTTAGGCTTAAATATAAATAGGGGTGTCAGCTAAAAGAAGAAGAAAAAATAACAATTTCAGTTCAGGTGTAATTGGATTTTTGACATATCAGAGCTCTGATTACATCTGACAGATGCATATTGATTTTCATTTTAAGCTCTTCTTCTCCAACACACTTGGTAATTTCTGGAATTTTTTGCTTTAAATTAAATAAAGGTTTGAAGTGATAGAAGATTTTAATTAACTTCACTGACAATGTAATACCTACTCTGGAATTGGAGTCTGATATTATATTTTTTCATACAAAATAAACATAATGAGAAATATCATATTTATGTATCATAAAGCAGGAATTTTGTTATTTAGAATGCACCAAACAGGTCATAAGGTATGGCTTAAAACATGTTCTCACTTGTCAGAGTCTAAGAATTAAAACAAAAATGTGAAGTCTACAAAACTGCATTGTTTCTCATAAGTGACCCAAATGTGCTAAAGCTGTCACCTCCGTTACTCTCTCTCCACACTGTATTTACAGCTTCCATCTCTTGAGGCTCTTGCATAGAAGCTAATGCATTGTATGTTTTTCCATACCCGTGGATTCTGTGCCAGTGATCTTCAATAGTCTTACCCTGATTTCTTCTCTATCTCACACATGTGGATAAATGCCCAATGTTAAGCATGTTTTATGTTTTCCCCAAGACAGGCACTTGATACTTGATCCAAACATAATAAAAACATCATTAGACCAATAAAATGTGAAAGAGTATATTCCATTTACAAAACAAAATTTCACTCTCTAACTAACATCCTGTTGTATTCCAGAACTAGTAGAAAAGTATATAATTGACTTTTCATTTTACTTCTGAGCACTTTTATTCTAAATTTTTCTTTTTTATGCCTTATCTAGCACCTAAAGAAAAAAGGGTTCCATTTTTTAAAGAAAATATTTTAAACTTAACATCAAAATTAGCATAATTGTTCCAAAACAATTATCCTGATCCTATATAGATCAGTTTTTATTAATGTTACCAACAAAGAATGATAGAATCTTTGAGTTCTAACTTAATGGTCCTCATTTATAACCTCCCAACGAGTGTAGCAACATATTGTAAGAAGTCTATGCAAGACAGCCCCTCAGCAACCATTTGGACCCATCATCTGATGAGGAGTTCCTATTTCTTATGGTACTCAGTTCCTTCATGAAACAAAATTAGAAGGTTTTTCCTTGTTTGAGCCCCTAGTTCCACTGCTTAGAACTAACCAGTCTCTGGTTGAAGTTCTGCCCTCAGCAGGGATACAGAAAATTAAACTCTTGTCTTCCACACTTGGAGAAACTATTTTTCGAAGCTCATTATAATTTAACCCCTCAAGCACTAGACCCAGTTCTATATGTTTGCCAGTATTTTGCTAGTTATTCAGATTTTCAAGGACTTAACATCCTGACTATCTTGTCTCTGCTGGGTCCTTTACTAGGCAGTCCAAAACCGGTAAGCTCAGCTACGTGTTATATTTCACCTATGATGAATGATTTCCTGTATCTCTAAATACTGTCCTTGAATTTCTAACTCCATGGACTACCTGCCCATTAGGACATCACCACTTATACCTAGATTATAACATGTTGTCTGTTGCTTTATCCTTAATGCAAGATTTTCCAGATTTCCAATTTCACTCTTTCCTAACAGGTATAATTATGTCTGGTTTCTGCAGCACCAGTGTAAATTCAATCAAGAGGTCTAGTTGGAGGTTTTGGCTACAAGTAGAATTGTCTAGCTATTTATCAGGTATTTACTAGCCATTTCCTAAGATATGACAAAGGATCCTTCATCAAGCAATATCCATGCAAAGAAGCAATCTATTTTCTAATATCTTAAAAGATAGCATGTTTAATAGACTCAAATTATCTAGGTATGATCTAATTAGTTCATAGCAATTACCTATATTGTCATACCTGAGAAAAGCAATTTTACTATCATGATTGAAATTTACTTTACATTTGTAGATAATCTTACTACAAAGTATGTTATCAAGAATGAAGGGACTTCTCTGGTGGTGCAGTGGTTAAGAATCTGCCTGCCAATGCAGGGGACACGGGTTCGAGCCCTGGTCCGGGAAGATCCCACATGCCGTGGAGCAACTAAGCCCACAAGCCACAACTACTTAGCCCGCGTGCCACAGCTACTGAAGCCCGTGCACCTAGAGCCTGTGCTCAGTAACAAGAGAAGCCACCACAATGAGAAGCCCGCACACCGCAACAAAGAGGAGCCCCCGCTCACCACAACCAGAGAAAGCCCGCACGCAGCAACGAAGACCCAACACAGCCAAAAATAAATAAATTAATAAATTAATTAATTGAAAAAAAAAGAAAGAAGTAAGCCAAACCCAACAATGTGCTCCCAAGCCACACACCACATATTCAATTTATGCTACTGGTGCTTTGAACCCACACGTGAGACATTCTGATCTCCAAAATACTATGTCTTGAAGACCACAGTCAAACATTGTAGAATATTGAGATTAATTATACATTTGGTATTCTAGCATACTGACTTTCTCTTCCTGTTTTTTGTAATACATAAAGTTGCTTAATAGTCTATGGTTTTACGTAAGACATAGATGACATGGACTCCAACAAGACTCTGTCAGCAATTTATTATAGCCATCAGTGCAGGTTAATTCATGCATTCACTTTTTCCCTTCAGTAAGGACTTTTCTAGCCACCCTATTCAAAACTGCACCTCCAACACTATGACTGTCTTTAACCCCTTCCCCTGCCTATTTTCTCCCCCCCATCCTATTTGATCATTGTCTGTCTCTTTCCATGAGCATGTAAATCCCAGGAAGGCAGAGATTTTTGTATATTTGGCTCCCTGTGTATCTACAGAACTTAGAACGGGATCTTAGCATATGGTAGTTCTTAATAAATATTAGTACTTAAATGGATTCAGCAAGGAACTGTTCTAGTTGCTGGGGATACTGTAGGAAATGAGACAGAAAATATCTCTCGCATCATGGAACTTAACTTCTAGTGGAGAAAAAGAAGAGAATAAATAGATAACTGCATAATAGATTTCAAGTTAATTATTTAGGGAGAATTAGTGGAGTGTGCTTTCAGAGCAAACTTCTCTAAAGAAGTGATGTTTAGTGGAGGCTTCAAGGATTTGGAGAAAGTTAAACAAGAAGTTGCGTAAGAGTGTTGCAACCAGAAGTGTGAGCAATGTAAAAGCTTAAATAGGAATTGGCTCAGAATGTTGATACAGTCAGTAGCTCAGTGAAGGGTGGGAAAGAGCAGAGAAGGTAAGGTCAGAAAGAAAAGCAGGGACCAGATCATGGGGGGCCTTTCTGACCTCACCTCCTAATGTTAAACTGGAAAACATGGGAAGGTTTTAAACAACATAGTGATACGACCCAATTTTTGTTTTACAAGAAATCGCTCTGTCTTCTGTGTGGAGATTAGAGTATGGTGTATACGACTGAAATACAGGAAGCAGTTGCAGTAGTTCGGGTGGTATAGTCTAGGGTGGAGGTGCTAAAAAGTGATCAGAATGAGATATATTTTTATGGCTTTGCTATCAGTATTTACTCATGGGCTGGAAATTTGCAATGAGAAAATAAAAGAAATCAAGTATGACTCCTAGGTTTTTGGAAAGATAAACTGGATAAATAATGGTGCCATTGACTAAGATGAAGAATTATTCGGGGAATAAACTAGCATGGGTGAGGAGACAGGTATATCAAGCATAATATTTAGTAAGAGATACCTGTAAGATATCCATGTGAAGATGAAAACATGCAGCTGAAACTCAGGAGGAAGTTTAGAGTTGGAGATATAAATTAAGAGGCCATGTATAGATGGTATACACAGGCTGAAAAAAAAATGTCCAGGAAGATATTATAACTGGGGAAGAGACTGGGATAAGCCCTAAATCAAGCCAACATCTAGAATTCTGATAGCAGTTAAGAGACAGAAAAGAAGATTTAGAGGAACTGAACAATGACATCGGAGGAAAACTAAAGCCAAGTGAATATAACATTTTAAGGAGAAAAAAAGACAACTACACCAAAGGCTACTGAGAGATAAAGTAAGATAAGGACATAGCACTGACCTACAGATAATGAAACATAAATGAAACATAAAAGTCGTGATTTCCTAGACAAAGGCAATTTCAGTCAAACTGTCAAGACTAAATCTTCACTGAAGTGAGTTTGAGAATTGGAGAAAAAGAAGTCAAGACATTCTGTACAGCAAAGGAAACCATCAATAAAATGAATGGCAACCTACTGAATGGGAGAAAATATTTGCAAATCATATATCTGATAAGGGATTAATATCCAAAATATATAAAGAATCCATATACTCAATGGCAAAAACAAAAAACAAAAAAATCCCATAAACCCCCAAAAAATCTGATCACAAATGGGCAGAATATCTGAATGGATATTTTTCCAAAGAAGACATACAGATGGCTAATAAGTACATGGAAAGATGTTGAACATCACTAATGCAAATCAAAACCGCAGTGAGATATAGCCACATGCCTGTTAGAATGGCTATCATCAAAATGATATGAGATAACAAGTGTTGGTGAAAATGTGGACAAAAGGGAACCCAACACAATGTCCTCAGTGCCCACTGATGAATGGATAAAGAAAATGTGGTATATACAATGAAATAGTATTTAGCCATAAAAAGGAATGAAATCTTGCCATTTGCGACAACATGGATGGATCTCAAGGGCATTACACTAGGTGAAATAAGTTAGAGAAAGATAATACAATATTATCTCACTTATATGTGAATTCTAAAACAAAAACAAAAACAAGCTCATAGATACAGAGAACAGATTGGTGGCTGCCAGAGGGGGGTGGGGGGACAAAATGGGTGAAGGGGGTCAAAAGGTACAAACTTCTAGTTATATAATAAATAAGTCCTAGGGATGTAATGTACATCATGGTGACTATAGTTAATAGTACTTTACAGTATATTTGAAAGTTGCTAAGAAAGTAGATCTTAAAAGTTCTCATCACAAGAAAAAAGTTTATTTGTAACTATTGTGTGGTGACAGATGTTAACTAGACTTATTGTGGTAATTATTTTGCAGTGTATACAAATATCAAATCATTGTTGTACACCTGCAACTAATATAATTTTATATGTCAATTATATCTCAATTTAAACAAAGAAGTAGAGACAATGAGTATAAACAACTCTTTCTAGGAATTTTACTTCAAATAAGAAGACAAAAATGGATTGGTAGCTGCAGAGGCCAAAAGATCAAGGTGTTCATTTAAAATATATTAATATTATAACATGCTGGTAAGTACTGTGAGAATCTCCAGTCAATGGAAACACCGTAGATATAGGTGAGATGAAAGATAATTGAGAGGTAAGGTTGTTGTATAAATTAGGAGAGGTGGGATCTGGGGATCAAGTGGAGGGGCTGGCTTGTGACAGGAGCACAAACCATTTGGCCCCAGTAATGGGAATAAAGTCAGAGTTTTTTTTGTTTTGTTTTGTTTTTTTCTTTTTCTTTGTCCTTCAGTGATAATCAGCTATATGTGTGCAAATGTAGAAAGGGCAGAGAGTTAGTGTCTGATGTAGCAGACTAGATCATTCTTCCTGATAACTCTTTATTATAATTATATAATTATAATTTTACTCCTCTTTATTATAATTATATAATCATGGCCATACTTTTATGTTTCCCATGTTAAGGTAGGGAAAATATATCTCCCACTTCCACTGATATTAAACATACATTAATTTGAACAATGGAGTGTGGGTGTAGGTGAAATATGCAAATGAGATCTTAAGAAGTATTTTGTATTTCCACTTGCCCTCTTGTGCCTCTTCCAGCCACAATAAGAACATATTCTAGGTATGTTCCAGAACGAGTAAACCTATCGAGCAGTCCTGAACCTGAGGCACAATCTAAAGAAGAGCTGCCCAGCTGATCAGCAGATCCATGAGCAAGAAAAATAAATGTTTCAGGTTATAAGACATTGACATCATGGGGTTGTTTGTTATGCAGTTTTAATGCAGCAATTACTGACTAATTCACCATGGCTGTGGTTCTGCCTAGTGAACAGAAGGAGGAAGATAGACAAAAGAGTTGAAAGCATAAAGAAGGAAGTGACTATAATGACAGACAGAAGGTTCTGACCCTTCACAGAAGTTTTGGCTATAAGTGTTCAATATACGAAAATGCATGTACTTGTCATCACAAAGATCTTATAATGGAATTTGTCCAATGCCTTGTGGAAAATGAAGAACATAATTATTACATATTTCTAAGATGTAAGAGTTTAGTAAAATAAAATTAGGTTAATGTGTTAGAACTTGCTCTTAATCTACCCATGCTGTTATTACTCTTCATGTTTGTTTTTATTGTAAATATTCTACATGATTTTAATGATATGTCAGTAACTTTTTTAGGAATTAAAATAGCTGTCTAGCCTTACAATTCTCCTTGTTCTACTTTTTGTATGGTAACAACCAAACTCAATTTATCATCACAATATCATCCTAAATTTACTTAACATAAAAGACTCACATAATCTTACAGAAATTATAAAACATGCCATAGATTTTTAATAATAAAATTCAAAACTCTTTGGTGTTTGGAATAATTCCAGAGATTATATTATCCAACAGACTTCAAAAAAATTTTACTCAGAAATGCACAACTATAAAAACTAAGACAGTAACATTGGTACAATATGATTAACTAACCTACATACTTAATTCAGATAACATCAATTATTTCACTAATGTTATTTTATATCACAGGATCCAGTCCTAGATTCTACATAACATTTAGATCCCATGTCCCCTCAGTCTCCTTCAATTTGTGAGTCAGCCTTTCCTTGTCTTTTATGACCCTGACACTTTTGAAGAGTACTGATAAGTTGTTTCATAGAATACCCCTCAGTTTGAGTTTCTCTGATGTTTTCTCATGATAAGATTGAGGATATATATTTGGAGGAAAATACCAGAGAGATTATTTTCCCTTCTCAGTGTCCAATAATCAGGGGATACACGGTGTTGATATATTTTATTACTGGTCATATTAATCTTTATTATTTGGTTAAGGTGATATCTGCCAGGTTCTCCAATGTAGACTTAGTATTTCCCCTTTGTTTTTAATAAATACTTTGTGGAACTACTTTGAGATGGTGCAAACATTCCCTTTTTCTTTGAATGTTCACCTTCTAATTTGTTCATCCGTCAGTGGACCTTGTTTGTACCAATTATGTATTTAGTACTTCTTCAAGACCCTAAAACATCCATTTGACTATATTTGTTTGAATCTAAATCTGAGTTTTCTCTTCTGTTCATTTGACCTCTATGCCTGTTTAGCCAATACAAATTAGTGTAGTTTTTAGGTCCACAAAGGATAATTATTCAAAAGTTTCTCCAGCCTTGTCTGGAGTGCCAGTGAGTTTTTAGGGGGTTAAGCTTCTAAGAGGGTAACACTGTCCCTCTATCTTAAGCCCTTGGGATCTTTCTACTCCTTTATCAGTGCACATTCAGTATCCCAGTTCTCCAAACTTCTTAGCTGAACTCTTCTTACAAGTGTGCCACTGCAGCTTTATCCACAGATAAAACTACTTTGCCTCTAGTATCTCTCTGCAGGTACCCAGTCCTTGTTCAGATTTTGAGCCAACCGATTGCGACTTTAACTCTGATTTTTTTTTTTAAATTATAACTTTTCCATTTTCCCGTCTTTTCATTGTTGCTATGAGTGTGAACAGTGCTTTTTTCCAATGCTAAACATTTAAACATTGCTGAGCAGACATGCAAATGCCAAGTGACAGATTTTTAAAATGAGAAAACTTAAAAGGTCTAGAAGACGTCTCTTGTCTAATTGGTGGCAGAGTAGAGTTCACAGTAACCATATCAGCAAAACACTATTTATATGAACCTTTTACTGGGTCATTAAAATATTTTATTACAAAGAAACTTTCTCTGAAACATATTTCTCTTAAATGGTATTTATGATAATGGAATTTTGTTTATACAGTGATACCTAAATATGTACTAATTTTTAATCCATTTTGGTCTGTTTCTCTTCTGGAGATACTTATTTTCTGAAGTCATATTAGTAAAAAACTGTTTTAAATGTAGCAGCTTTTATTTCTGGATGAAATGGATTTTAACTGGTAAGAAATTATTTATATATTCTTTTAAGATACTGGTGTTTTATACTTCACTAAATATCCATGAATAATAACTGAGAAAACATGGTTGTTGTCATTAAAACTATTAAATTCTAAAATACAAATCCTTTGAGGATGTAACTTCTAGTGATTATAGCAAAAATTCCAAAATTAGAATAACTTCCATATTAATAATGAAAGCAGTAGCAACAACAATAAAAGCAAAATTATTATCCTATAAATTTGTATATCCTTCTACATGTATAAAATGCTTTGAGACAGAGTTTTGGCTTCACATTTATTATCTAGATTAATGCTGAATTAGAATATTGTCATAAATCATCACTAGTATAACTCATATTGCTTAAAGATATACTTTCTCATTTTGAGGATTATGCATAATACTTTATATAAAAATATAACAACATAAAAAGAAGAAAAATTGTACATTTTTATTCTGGAGAAGGATTTTGGCTTTCATTCACTGGCAATAATATAACTGAGTTGTAACTATGAAATCCTCTCTTGAGAATTTTGTGAAGCCATTATGTGAAAATAAGCATTTAAGGTGAATGGTAAGTGTCAGCATTTAAATATTATAGACTGGTAATATAACAAGAAAAATTAAATGACTTACCAAAAGCACATATAAAACTGTAAGAATTACTGTTTTAAGATGGATTAATATAGTCAATGATAGAATTGTGTTCTTACTTCCCAAATATCCTATGCTGATGATGGGCTATATTTTATGCAACATCAAAATTAATAATTTATATTGCTGGTTTCTATTGTGTCATATTGAGAATAGAGAAAGGGACTAGCCATATTAGATATAAATACAATGCCACAAAAATCACAATTTTAAAAAAGGTACTGGCTAGTTATAACCAAATTAATTAATGAAGCAACATATAGAATGACCATAAAGAGATCTGGAAGTATGCATTTATGAATATATTATCTTATTAACATATGCATCAATTAATTAATATACTAAAATACTGAATATATTAAAGTTAATATACTCAAATATGCATCACTATATTATAATCATCATAATACATCTTCAAATAAATTAACTTATAAATTATTATTTAGTTATATAAATTTTAATAATTAATATATAATATATAACTTATATATTAATGGTGTTTCCATTCAGTGGGAAAGGGCTGGTTTATTTCACAAATGATACTATCACAACTTGCTATCTAGCTAAAGGAAAAAAACAAATGGGAAATTCTGCACACCAAATATAATACAAAGATAAATTCCAGATGAATTATATATTTAAATATATTTTTTAAACTCTACAAGTCTTGCAAAAAAATTTACTAGTCTATTTTCACAATGCTTGAAGGAGAAAATCTTTCTAACCAAGACAGGTGACCCAGGGAATATAAAAGACAGGACTATTTAATCATAAAATTGCAAAAAAACTTATGGGAAAAATGCTACAATCAAACATAATAAACAAATAATAAATTGAAAGAAATATCTCTCAGTGACATATCAAAAATGTTTTTTTAAATTGAATAGGAGGGAACAGTCTCAAATTCATTCTATGAAGCCACCATCACCCTGATACCAAAACCAAAGAAACCACAAAAAAAAAATTATACACCAATATTTTTGATGACTATAGATGTAAAAATCCTCAACAAAATATTAGCAAAATGAATCCAACAATACATCAAATGGATCATACACCATGATCAAGCTGGATTCATTAGGGGTTGCAAGGATGGTTTGACATACGCAAATCAATCAATGTGATACACCATATCAGCAAAAGAAAAGACAAAAACTACATGCTCATCTCAATAGATGAAGAAAAAGCATTTGACAAAATTCATATTTTTTTATACTGTTAAAATGGCCATATTACCCAAAGCAATCTATAGATTTAATGTGATCCCTATCAAAATACCCATGACTTTTTTTTTTTTTTTTTTTGCTGTACGCGGGCCTCTCACTGCTGTGGCCTCTCCCGTTGTGGAGCACAGGCTCCGGACGCGCAGGCTCAGCAGCCACGGCTCACAGGCCCAGCTGCTCCGCGGCACGCGGGATCCTCCCGGACCAGGGCACGAACCCGCGTCCCCTGCATCGGCAGACGGACTCTCAACCACTGCGCTACCAGGGAAGCCCCCCATGACATTTTTAATAGAACTAGTAGAACAGATAATCCTAAAGTTTATATGGAACAACAAAAGACCCAGAATTGCCAAGGCAATCCTGAGGAAAAAGAACAAAGTTGAAGGCATAACCGTTCAGACTTCAGACTATACTACAAAGCTACAGTAATTAAAACAACATAGTATTGGCACAAAAACAGACACATAGATCAATGTAATATCAATAGAACAGAGAGCCCAGAAATAATCCCAACCCACACAACTATGATCAATTAATCTATGACAAAGGAGGCAAGGACATAGAATAGAGGAAAGACAGTCTATTCAACAACTGGTGTTGGGAAAACTGGAAAGCTACATGTAAATCAATGAAATTAGAACACCCCCTTACATCATATACAAAAATAAACTGAAAATGGTTTAAAGACCTAAATATAAGACATGACACCATAAAACTCCTAGAAGAGAACATAGGCAAAACATTCTCTGACATAAATCATAGCAATATTTTCTTAGATCAGTCTCCCAAGGCAAAAGAAATAAAAGTAAAAATAAACTAATGGGGCTTAATCAAACTTAAAAGCATTTGCATTGCAAAGGAACCAATCAACAAAATAAAATGACAACCTATGAAATGGGAGAAAATATTTCCAAATGATGTGACTGACATGGCATTAATCCCTAAAATATACAAACAGTTCATACAACTCAATGTTGAAAAAGTAAACAACCCAACCAAAAATTGGGCAGAAGACCTAAACAGACATTTCTCCAAAGAAGACATACAGATGGCCAACAGGCACATGAAAAGATGCTCAACATAGCTAATTATTAAGAAATGCAAATCAGAACCACAATGAGGTATCACCTCACACCAGTCAGAATGGCCATCAACAAAAAGCCTACAAATAATAAATGCTGGAGAGGATGTGGAGATAAGGGAACCCTCCTACACTGTTGGTGGCAATGTAAATTGGTATAGCCTCTATAGAAACAGTATAGAGGTTCCTTAAAAAAATAAAAATAGAGGTTCCATATGAGCTAGCAATCCCACTGCTGGGCATGCATCTGGAAAAGATACAAACTCTAATTCTAAAAGATACATGCACCCCAATGTTCACAGCAACACTATTTACAATAACCAAGACATGGAAACAACCCAAGTGTCCATCAACAGATGACTGGCTTAAGAAGATGTGGTTTAGGGGGCTTCCCTGGTGGCACAGTGGTTAAGAATCTGCCTGCCAATGCAGGGGACATGGGTTCGAGCCCTGGTCTGGGAAGATCCCACATGCCGCGGAGCAACTGAGCCCGTGAGCCACAACTACTGAGCCTGCACATCTGGAGCCTGTACTCTGCAACAGGAGAGGCCGCAACAGTGAGAGGCCCGCGCACCGTGATGAAGAGTTGCTCGCCGCAACTGGAGAAAGCCCTCGCACAGAAACGAAGACCCAAAACAGCCAAAAAATAAATAAATAAATAATTTTATTTTAAAAAGAGGAAAAAAAGATGTGGTTTACACACACACACACACACACACACACACACACACACTAGAATATTACTCATTCATAAAAAAGAAAGAAATATTGCCATTTGAAGCAACATAGATGGATGTAGAGAATATTATACTTAGTGAAGTAAGTCAGACAGAGAAAAACAAATATATGGTGTCACTTATATGTGGAATCTAAAACATAATACAAATGAATCTATATAGAAAACAGAAACAGACTCACAAACATAGAAAAAAAAAATTATGGTTACCAAAGAAGAAAGGGAGGAGGGGAGGGATAAATTAGGAGTATGCGATTAATGGATACAAACTATTATACATAAAATAGATAAGCAACAAGAATTTACTATATAGCACAAGAAACTATATTCAGTATCTTATGATAACCTATAATGGAAAAATATATATATATAACTGAATCACTTTGCTGGTACAACTGTAACTAACACAATATTGTAAATCAACTGTGCTTCAATTAAAAAGTTTTTAAATTAATGATATGGAAAAGTTTTACAAATTAATGGCAGATGTAAAACAACGCAGTATCATTAAAAATTGGCAAAAGTTATGAAAATACAATTTACAAAAAGTCAAATGTAAACATTAATGTTAGATCTGAAAGTTCTGCTTCCTGGAACCCAATGGACTTCTTAATTAGCCAACTGAATGGCTTCATGTTGACAACAGAGGCATTAATTTTCAAAGAAGGGGATGTTACCTAACATTTATCCATCTGTCTACCTACATATCTATATTTAAATAAAGCTAAAATAGAACACTGACATTTTTAAAAATCACATAAAAATGACACTAACTAAAATTATATCTGATTAGTTTCAATTAGATATAGAAAATTATGTGGAAAAACAAAGGCCTGATGTTTTAAAGAAAAATATAAATAGAGCAACACAGTTAAATGTATCTTCCCTATGTGCTTTCTGCCAGGAATCTTTATCTAACCAGAAGTAGGATTCCCTAACATTGCAATTACTCTGTGGACAACAATCTAAATTAAGGCTTTAAATATTTTCTTTTAAATTGAAGATAAAATTTAATTATCCCTTACAGAAATTATTTCACGGTATAAAATGTTTTGAATAGTGTGATAATCCTTTTACTATTGCATCATGGAATATCAAGAGTACTAAAGCGATATGATAGTCATTGTATGAGTACTTTTAATTATATTACCCTTTCTCATTAAAATGACTAAAGGTTTTCTACTCTCGAGTAAAATGTTATTTTAAGCAAAGCCTTTTTTGTTATTTGGGAAGCAATAAGAGAAAATATAATAGTGAGCTGTTACACTTAAAATCAGTAATAAAATATTGAGTATAAATGATCATAAAGGTAGCTTATATTATGTGAAAACAAATTGTATATTTTCTGTTGCTCTAATATCACAAAAAGAATGAGATATATTGCTAATACTGTCACTTTTTTAAAAAGGTGATCTAAAGTGGTTTTAAGCATGATTTGTCCATTAGAACACATGCAAAAAACATTTAAAAAATAAAATTTAAATGTTTTTGAAGGCACAAATCTGCTGAACTAGTGAAAATACATAAAATGACATTGATACAAAGATGCACTATCACAGAAATGTCATTTCTTCTTATATGTATAGAGTTATAATTTAAATTATAAATTTAAAATAATTCCAGTAAATATTCTATCAGGTTTTCTCTGGAGGTAGTCAAGTTTATTATAAGGTTCCTACAGATAAATAAATAGGGAAGAACAGCTAATAAAATCTTAGAATGGAAAAGCAATATGCAAGAGCCATCTTCACCACGTATTAAAGCACATTATAAAGACTCTCTAATTAAAACAGTGTAGTTTTGGCTCTAAAAGACAGATCAGTAGAATAGTAGAGATAACCCAGAAAGGACCCAAGTACATATGGCAGTGTAGTCTATGATAATGTTGGCATGTCAAATCAGTAGGGATAAGATGGGCTTTTAAATAAATCTTGAAGAAATAGATAGCCATTTGGGTAAATTAGGTGGAGAGAAACACCATGTTCTTGGATTGAAAGACTCAATAACTCAGTATTTCTAAGATGCCAGTTGCCCCCAAATCAAAGTATACTTTCAATACAATTCAAAGTCCTCACGGGGGTATGTGTGTGTATCTGTGTTCCTGTGTGTGTTTGGAAATTAACTAGCTGATTTTGAAATTATTATGAAAGTGCAAAGGATCTAGAATAACTAAGAAAATGTTGAAGAAGAGGAAAAATTTGAAGGATTTACGTTACTACGTGTTAAGACTTGCCATATAGCTATAGTAAAGACATACGGTAATGCTGCAAAAATATATGAATAGACAACTAGAGATGAATAGAGTACAGAAAGAGACTCATACACATTCTGCCAGTGGATTTAGGAGAAAAGCGTCACTGCAATTTAAGGACGGAAAGGATGGCTTTTTCTTTAAATGGTGCTAGGACAATTAGGTATACATAATGAATAAAATGAACCTTGACTCTGATATCTTATCATATTTTAAATTATTGATATAAGTATCAGGAAAAGTGAATAATGCTTCAAGTAAAAAGAGGAATATATCTTCATGACTTTATGTCCCAAGCTATCAAGATTATTGCCAGTATACAGTACCTAGATATCAGCTTTCTGGGAGAATTGCCTTCAGCTGAAGACAGTCACCTGACCAAGGTTAAACTCCTTTCCAGGATTAGACTACATTTCATGATGGATTGATGGGATGGGGGATGGGAGGGTTGTGGGTGAGGAAATGAGATATAAAATTCTGGCTTCCTCATCCCAAATTGGGGAAACTCTGAAGAACTATCCTAGTTTTGGTGCTTGCCAGGGTGTGAAATGACACCTTTGTCCCCACCTCCCTTTGTTAAGCTTTGCTTCATCCTCTTCTTCCCCCAGTGCTGTGGGTCCTCATACACTTCTCCCTAATACAATTCCTGCATGCTAACCTCCTTGTTAGAGACTGCTTCCAGGAAAACCTTTTTGGCAACAGTGACATTTAAGATACTTCTGAGTGAAAGCTGGACAGATATTTAAAATTTTTATTTTATTATTTACTGATTGACGTTTTAAAGTTGTCTTCTATTTATAACAGTATTTTGTAGTTGAGTAAGAGCCCAAGCCCTATATTCAAACACAAGCTCCAGCACATACTGCGGGTGTGATCTTGGATATAACTCCTGCACGTCTCAGTATACTCATCTCTAACATAGGGTTATTAATAGAATCTATCTCATAGGGTTGTTGTGAAGACTAAATGAATTAATATTTGTGAAGTGCTTAAAACAGTTCCTGGAACAGAGTACATTGCTACTGCTCATGACAAGTGACACTGCTTTCTACTAAAATACAATTAGGTAAATTATTATATAGGTAATACAAGGGAATGCCAAAATCTGTGAAAGTGGTATATGAATTTACTGATTTTTTAAAATTAAAATGTTGAATGAATAGAATATGTAAAGGATTAGGGATATCAAAAGGAAGAACAAGGTTGCATTATTTTTTAAATATAGTTATAGATATCTACAAAGTTGGATACTCTTAAAATATAGATATAAATACAGAAATAGATATCTACTGTCCTGTAAGATATCCTTTTCTAGAAAAGGTATTCACCAACGTAACAAGACTGTTTCATCAACGAGTAGTTGATGAAAATTAAAATCATTTGTCTCATAACTGTTTCACCTAAAAAACAAATGGATTTCAGAAGAAAAATAACTGCTATTTATTTCTTTGCTCATTTTTCAGAAATATATTTCCTGGCATGTACTGGCAGTGTACTAGGTCTTGTTTCATCTAAAACTGAAGAAAATCAGGAATCCATCTTTGGGTTTACCTATTTTCACCTATACAAGTAATACTAATAAACAATACTTGTATATACCTTTAGTGTTTAGACATTTCTTCACATGCACAACTGTGTTTGTTCTTCAAAAAATATCCTATTAGGTAAAACTGATTTTCATTCTTTCTGATGTCCAAAACAGGGTCTAGAAAGTACAGAAACCAGCTCAAGCTAACACAGCTTTTCCACATCACAGTCAAAACCAGAACACAGATTCTCACACTGCAAGTCTAATGCCCTATCCCTGCAGCTTGACTCCTTTACTAAAGTCCTACGTCTAATTTTATACATATATAGATTTGTAAACTAGTACCTTACTCCCTAGCGCTACACTATGATATATAATAATGCTAATCCACTGCCCCCATTTTTTTTAAACTATCACAGTCAGAGGACCCAGGAAAATGTTTCAGCTAAGACTGTTTTCTCAAGAGTTTAATCTTGATTTTGCTTCGGTGACATTTGATTACTTCCTAGTAAAAGAGAAAAGGAACACTGCAACTCTTATACATGTATCACCGTTGCAGAAGGATGGCTTCTGAGATCACAATTCACCTATACTCTTGTCTCATTTTTGGTTACTCGACCTAATTAGATGTGTACACAAGAATGAGCTTCAAACTGAAAACCTGGCAGGTTAAGATTCTTTGCTGACAGGAAGACCCTTTTTTTAAATTTTTTTTTTTTTTTAACTCCTGTCTAGTTTCTGTCACCAGTTTTGAAAGAAAGATAATGAAAAGAACAGTGAAACTACTAAAAACAAAATGAAGTATAGCCCAGAACTCATTCTAAGGAAGAAAAATTCTAGGAAAACAAAAATGTTTCCTTGGAGGAATGAAATGGACGTGAACATCTTTTTCCAATGTAAAAAAAAAGTGTCAATGGCTAGAGTTCTTGTCTTGGTATGTATGTATGTATGTATGTATGTATGTATGTATTTATGTATGTATCTATCCATCCATCCATCTATCCATCTATCGTTCCATCAACCCACCCACCCACCCATCCAATTTTATTAAGGGATTTCAGCAATGCAAAGGAACTTAAAATTTCAGAAAGAAGTTAATATGAGGAGTATTTGCAGAAATTATTTTTA